>NC_134267.1:30055730-30358230 GCF_031893055.1 Leptodactylus fuscus | reverse complement strand
GTCCCAGTGGTATTTCAATAGGGCCACCGGAGATGGTTGTGTCCTGTACTTCAGAAACACCAGGAATGGCAGAGCCTATCTGTATAATATTACTAACCTGACTTATCTAATGTTTCACCACCTGGGTGCTGGTGTCCCTCCTCTGCCCGCCATACTGTTCTTGGTCGTAGGCACTGGGTTTCAGTTTATGCCTATAGGGTACACTAGCCCTGTAAGAAGCTTTACAGTATAGGTGATAACTTGCTAATTAGTGGGGGGGTCTGACCACTAGGACCTCCACAAATCACAAGAACAGGGGTGTCTGCCTCCCCATTTTGAATGGGGCAAAGATCCTTGCATAACTCATTTCACTCAAGCCACTGGAGATAGAGGTGTCCTGTACTTCAGTTATCTCTAGTGGTCCCATTGAAATGAATGGAGTGGTAGTTTGCATTTCCAATCACTGCTCCATTCAAAATCTTCTAGTGCTTGGTGCAATTTATCTGCGGATTGTTGTGACTGGAACGCCCCTTTAACAAATCTTGTACTGGAAGCAGAAGAGATGCAGGTCAACCACATGTAGCCACGAATTGTCAGTATATAGAGAGGGGCAGTTCTGAGATTTGGCGGTGTTACTTACTGGATACATATCTGTTAGGATGCCTGGTAATAATTTTAATATTATAAAATATTGTGCAAAATATTTAGGCAGAATCAAGAGACTGTACATCGGCCTGATTTCCCAGCTGGGACCTAGTCAGGAGCCCGGGACTACTACGTTATAGTGATCTTGGAGTTTTTGCCTGCCCACAGATTAACAGTCTTAAAATATAGTAGGAACTTCTAGCATTGATTTGGATGGGACTAGGAGACCGGCCAATGTACGGACCACATTTTCTACTATGTATTCCCGCATGTGCATGAGGCGTACAATGTACACACATTCCATAGCTATTTGATCAGTTGACAGCTAATCTTCCTGACTCTCACATATACATGCACACTTGGTTAGCTCGAGCATGCATGTTTTCAGCGGGTAGAGAAGCTACTGCAAGGCAGTGGCAATTTATCTCCCGGGGAATTCTAGGTTCTAGCATGATAAAATCCAACATGACCATTCCTGCCTTCACTCACAGGAGTGAGGCCCTGATGCACGTAAGTTTGGCCGCTTTTTCTCTTTGATATATAGGGGTCTATATACCCCTAAATTACAGATTGATAAAGTTATAGGGAAGCCTGCACAACCCATGTGACAGCAATCCATCCTTCATCCTTCTCCACAACTTTTTGTACTGAAATCATCAAAAACATTATAAAGACGCAAAAACCTACAATAAAACCGCAATGTGTGAATGAAGTCTTTAGATCCATTCACTAACAGCCGTAATGGTGTTTTCATTTTTTAAGAGTCTCTTTCCATTGATCCACGGTCAATCCAATGTTACATAATAAAACAAAAATTGTGTGGGTCGAGCAGTGAATACATTTTATAGGCCATATATATATTGGAATTATAGAAGATTGGTAATTACTGAGCTATTTATGTTCTTGTTTAATGAGTTTACATAGTAAATGAGTATTTCATGGCGCAGGGCAAGGGTTAAAGTTAAAGAAACATCAGGACAGCCGAAAACGTACTTTACTGGGTTTATATTATACTTTACAAATACACAAGGAACGCATATAAAATGGCACCATGGGGTGTTTAAGAAAACAATGTCTGACGCCTGCACAACATTGTGCCACATGCAGATTTCCCTCGGGGCACTCTCTTTAACCATTAGCTCTAGACATGACTGTGAAGGTGCTTTACACAATGTCGCTGTAAGGTGCTATCACACCCTCCGGTAATATTGTAGAAGACATTAATATTGATGTCTAATGCTCCTCATGACCAAGTTTTTCACTCGTAGATATAGCAGTTGAACAAACATCTTGCACACGTGCCGGAATGACCCCTTTTGTTACAAAGAGACGTAGCGATGGACTTTTACGACGTCTGGTTGCAAGTGCAAGTTGAAGAATGGAGCCGATCTGTTTTTAGTTTTTTTTTCACATGAGATTTATATGTGCAAATCTGCACATATATAGAATGGTAATAGCACAAGGAGCTGCAGAAAATGTTAATTTTATCGTGGAATAGTGAGTGTTTTCTCTATATATTTAAAGGGGATAATAAAATGCAGAGACAAATGCAGCAAAAAATCACAAGGCTATTTCTAGATGTATTCGCTACATGGGGCCCTAACTTTAACATTAACCTAACCTTTCCTTACCTAACATTAACCTAACCTTACCTTACCTAACATTAAAGGGGTATTCCCACGTCGCATACTCACCAGTCTTTACTGCTGTAAAATCTTCTTTCTTCCTGGTTTCTTGCATCATTTGGTGGGCGGGGTTTCACAGGCAACCTGCCGTTTAGCTCCTCCCCCAAATTCGTGTGTAGCTCCACCCACCCATATTGGACTATGAAGTACAGGCAGCAGCAACTCCATTCTGTGTTACACGGGTGCTGGATGTCGTTGGCATCAACAAGATACAGAATTAGCGCACTGAACTGAACCTTTGCCCCAAGTGAAGGAGAACCTAGTTACAGCTCTGTATAATGGCCTATCAATGTTACTGGTGGGGACACATTGAAAATAAAGAAAACTCAGACTGAACCCTTTAGCATCTATTCCAGTATGTAGCAATGTTGAAAGGTTTGGCCAGGAATTTTTTATGACCTGTCTTTATGTGATTGGTGGGGGGCTGACGGGTGACCCCCACTTGGATCATCTGTATGAGGCCGCTCTCAACATCCATACTCTACACAGCACGGTATCTGAAGCAGTTGTCTCCCTGCCCTGCCTAGTGGCCAGGCCTTGCCACCACAGCTTGGCCCCCATTGACTTCAGTGTCAGGCTTCTTGTGGTTTTATTGTAAGGATTCGGCTACACTTGAGGGTTTCACACTACTATTAATATTGAAGTTTTTTCGGAGACACAGGGTCATACAATAAGTCACTAAGTCCAGTCATACTCCTGTGCTGTTTGATCACAATGGTGCACATATCGTGAACGTAGAATACCTAAGTGTTTTGTTAGGAGCTACTGTCAGCTCACCGAAACAAAGACACTGTGTGATGGAGCCCAAAGGGGTTGTGTTTTATTATTTTCTGGCGTACAGTTCTTGGAGCGCTGGTCCACCTGGTTTTGATTAAAACACCCAATAAAAAGTTACAGGTTAATTCGTTGCGGCCTAGGTGCCTGCAGTGACTTTTCCTGCATTGTTATATAAGACAATGCTCCTGAAGGTTTCGTTCTGTCGTGTCTTTCAGAAGCAACATTACAAAGGTGTGGTGGGACAAGTACCTGCTAGGCCGCACTGTCAGGATGATGGTGAACATGTTGGCCGGCTATACGATCATTCCTCGCTCTACAGCTGCACTCATTATGGGCAGTACGTCCCAGTATACATAGGGCAATAACCTAATCTTATTCTCACCATGAACACATAGGGGCTGTTCACACAACTGAAAATGAAGAGGCCTCCTTAGATACCTCTTCATCTGTGCACCTACAAGCCTCCTGTGGTGGAAAGTCAAAGAAGAGCTTCGGCATTCTACCGGGGTTTTCCACCGATTAGTAGGCCTGATGAAGGGGTGGAAACTGCGACAAGATCGAGCTGGACACCTATTTTTTCAGCACCATGTTGCAATCTCTGACTCCCATTGAAAATAAGGGGAGACAGAATCAGGGCGGAATCGACTGATAACTTTGAACACAGAACTTTATATGGAACAAGTATTTCCAGATCACTTCCCTGAATGTCAGACCATGTAATAAGCCCATGCCCACCAAAGATACAAAAAAATCTGCATTCCGCCGGGCGAACAAGCATTCTTCCCAGCAGTTAAGAACCATTTTACCTGAAGAAGGGCGAGGTATACGCCCGAAACGCGTTGTGCGTGAGTTTGTCAATAAAAAAAGCCATTTTTACAACTAACAAGGGGAGTGCAGTCCCTTTCAATCTGTGTTGCTGGTCCTTTTTGCTACAGCCCATGTAATAAGGTGCTTGATAGACATGCTGGGGCTATTGTCCATGTATATGACTGGCCAATTTGCCCAATGTCCTGGATGCTGGACCAATATACTCCTTGTACATATGATGTTAAAGTGAATAATCTGCCCCGTGAGTGATGTCAAAAGGTTGGGCTTATCAAAAAAAAAAAGAAGCCTAATAGATAGTATTATATCATGTTACACACAGTCCAGGGGGCATTGTGCCTCCTAGCTTTATAGGTTCCCATAAATAAACATCTGTCATGTGATTGACTGGCCATAAGACTTAAATGTGCAGCCACTGGTCCAGTAACCCTCCACCTAACTAGAGGGGGGGGGGGAGCAACATAACCTATCTTTGGCAGAGGCCCCACGTTGCGAAAACGCAGCTTTTTTTGTTGCAGATTTGTTGAAGTTTTTGGAGCCATAGTCAAAAATGGCTACAAAAGGAATGAGAAACATATCCGAAGCTCTTAGGGTATGTTCACATGGAGTTTTTTGCATGCGGATTGTGATGCGGAATCCGCCTTAAAATCTGGGTGCAAAAAAGGCTCCTATTCATTTCAATGGGAGTCGATTGCTTTTTTTCCCCACTAGCGATTTTTTTCAGCTAGTGGGAAAAAGAAGCAACATTCCCTATCTTCCCATGGTGTCTGCGACTCGAGACTCATTCCCAATTAGGTATTCGGGCCTAATCAGGAGCGGGATGTTGCGACGGGATGCCAATGCATAATATCGGCATCCCATTGTGGCTAGCCACACAGAGAATTCACGCAGCGGAAAAGGTTTCTGCCGTGTGAACGGCCCTTATATTTCTACCTTTTGCTCAATCTACTCCTGGCTTTCGCTGAAACCCCCCCCCCCCAACAAAATCTGCAAAAAAAAAAAAAAGTGTTTCGGCAACGTGGGGCTATAGCCAAAATCAATGGGAGGCAGAAAAAACATGAGATGATTTTTGAATCTGCAAAAAACTCAGTGTGAACATACCCTTAGCCTTTCCTTTGCATTTTCCATTTCATTTGAACCACTCTTGGCTTTGGCTCATGAAATCACAGCAAATTCTGCAGCGAAAAATTGATCTTTTCTGTAATGTGTGGTCTCAGCCGTAGAATGTTTGATTTTTTTAATTACCATACAACAGAGTTGTATGAACCGAATTGGAAAACAGAACCTGGTAAGTTATTTTTGACCATTTTTTAATCTGTTTTGCCATCCAGCCTGGTATTTCAGCTTGTGAGGCCCTATCCCGATACATCCAACCCAACCCAAACTTACAAATTTAACTTAAAAAATAACACATATTTATGGTTCCAACAAGTATGTCAAGTATGTAAAACCATAAATCTTTCCTGTGAGGTATGTCAGTAGCTTATGAAAACAGTAATGCATCAGTTAATTCACAATAGGCGTCTGATTCAGCTGTGTTATTCCTCTGGGACTGAACATATACTGTAACCGATCAATCCATTGCCAGAATCACTCAAAGCTCAATAATTAAAATAAACACCTCATTAATCTCAATGACACCGCAGATTAGAAGATCAGCTTAATAGTATCGCTCAGCCCTTGTTTAGAACTTATATGTTCCGCACAAACCTACATGAAAAGTGTATATGGTGGGGGAAATAACACCTGAGTCATTGGTGCCTATACTAGATACAAATAGAGAAAGACCTTAGGTGGACAATTTTCTTAGGTCCCTACTAGAGATGAGTGAACACTGTTCGGATCAGCCGTTCCGAACAGCACGCTCCCATAGAAATGAATGGAAGCACCTGGCATGGTGACCGGCCGCCGGCAAAGTGCTTCCATTCATTTCTATGGGAGCGTGCTGTTCGGAACGGCTGATCCGGACAGTGTTCGCTCATCTCTAGTCCCTACTCAAGATAGTCCTGTATTACTGTTTTGTACATTTATATGCCAATGACTTATTGTACTAGATGAAGCTACACAGTCACTTTAATGTTGTTTTGCTGTCCTGACATCGACTTCACTAGTAATTCCTTGAAAAGAGGACGGCATGATGACTCTCCAAATGGATGAAATCCATACTTGTACCCATTGGCAGTGTCTCTTAGGCCCGGCTCAAATCTGTGTTTGGGTTTCCATTTGTGGAGTCAGCTTGGGGACCCCTTGAACAGAAACCTAATCCACATAAAAAAGTGGTTACCTAAGGAAACCCATGGACCCCATAGACTATAATAGGGTCCATGTGGATTTTACTCAGTTTCCAAATGAAAAATGTGGAGAGAAAAGTAATGGTGTGCAATGAGCGCAAATCCCTGAGAACTGGGCAGTCGTTACGCGCACCTTCAGACTGCTGGTCTCATGCTGAGTGAGTTGATTTGTTCCTGTCGTGTTGAGCTGCTTATGTTAAATCTAGGTGTTATTTACTACCAAACCATTGGCGTTACCCCTTGTTGTGCTGAATATCATCTACTTCAGTAAACAACGGAGATAAGTTTGTGCCTGTCGAGGCGAGTGTATTCCTTGGCCATCCATGACACCAGTACTCTGTGTAGATCAGCAGAGAGGACCAAAGAAAAATGCCACCAATCCAGATGCCAAAAAAAAATAAATCCGCACTTACCAGGTAGAATCCTTTATGGTAAACCTTAACACAACGCGTTGTTGTCCATTTCTCAAGTTCACTGACAGTGTCGCTATGTATTATACCTGCCTTTCAGTCCTGAAACTCGTGATTACTCTGGTGATTCTACAAGCGTCCTAGTGGCGGAATCCAACGAATACCCTATTCCAATTGCTGGTCTCCAATTTATGATACACTCTTCTGGGAGTTGTCACCCGATCACAATTCCACCAGGTGAGTGATTATCCTAACCTCTACTTGCAGTCTCTGTACCTATTTGGGTAATGCCCTAGGTACTGAGCGGAGCTTTGTTTTCTGTTTTTTAATAGTACTCTTGGGTAGAAGGAGGATGTGCACCAAGCTCACTGTAAGATTTAGTTGGTATGGTAGTAGTTGGTCCATGAGCCCCCTGGCCCCTACAGTGTTCGGGAATGGTCTGTAAATACTTTGAAAGGAATTTGACTTTTTATAGGATCAAGGTCATAAACTTATAAGTGTAGGAACTTCCCTTCTATTATACACATAGTTGACATTGCAGAAAAGTTGACGATTTTTACATTTTTATTTGGTCTATGATGCATAGATTTTAGATTTTTGGGGATACCGCACTGTCTCTTACTACAGTTTCAATACTCTTGTTTGCCACTAGAATCACTTCACCCCTGGTTACAAGATGTGACTAATTTCAAAAGTACTTGGGAACTAAAAGTCACCTCTGATCTCAATTTTCCTTCCCAGAATCTTCCACTCTCTGACAAGTGTATTTTGTGTTAAAGACAACACAATCTTGTGGGAGTCTACAAAGCTCCAGCAGCGCTCCGAATACAGCGCTCATTATCCTCACTACCTGACAGCCGGGGAATCCAAAAACAGCTGGAAAGCAACAAGTTGCTGACCTCTGACCTTCAGCATGGCATTTGATGTCACTAGCAGATTCACTGGTCATCTCAACTAGGGTAACAATGGAACAATTGCTCCACGGGAATATCTGAAGTGCAGGAATACTGGCTACAAGGCTGACAATACTTTGCTACAACTTTCCCATCATTGTTCGCATCCCTTTTGTGTTTGTGCTGCACAAAGCATGAAACACAACCTGCTAAAGCTTTTTCGGCAAATTTAATTTTAGGGTGACTACATGAGGAAGACTGTGTCTTGTGATCAGGTCATCTACATTGTTGGTGATATTTGCATCAAGTTTCAACAGGATAAACTTTAAGGGTATTTGCTGTTTTTGGGGAGGAATTTTAAGCAATCTTACTCCTCAAAAACCTGCTCCAACAACATCCTCTTGAGTCTGTGGTAGAAAGTCAAGGATGTTTCTGGTCGGGGTTTGCACCTGTGATTATCCTCATACAATGGGACATGCTTCATGGTGTCAGTGGTGATTATGCCATGGAAATTATTGCCACATCAGAAAAGAGGCTTATGTTTTTTGGCGTGCTGCCTTCTTCTGAAAACAATGGGGGGCAGATTAGGGAACGTTTTTGGACAGGAAGAAGAGGAAGACTGGAAAATCTTCCCCAAAAGCCACCATGTGGATGTACCCTTCATGGCTTTGTGGTCAACACATCTAGTACTGGCAAGTAAAAGCCACCATGTGGATGTACCCTTCATGGCTTTGTGGTCAACACATCTAGTACTGGCAAGTTCTAACATTGTGATGTTGGAACAAGCCCTTTAACACAGATAAGGAACCTAGATGGTTGCATTTGATGGATCTCAGTTTTCTGTGTAGACCTTCTTGGGCCCTAATGGTAGCTGTATACATTAGGTAAATGTTGGATGACCCTGCCTTTTTTGGTGGAACTGCAGAGCATCTAATGTGGTGGTGTCCCAACCATAATTTATGGTGGTGTCACATCCATCCATCTATTGTGGTGGCCCAACCATCCTTTATGGTTATGTCTCATCCATCCATCTATTGTGGTGGCCCAACCATCTTTTATGGTGGTATCTCATCCAGCCATCTATTGTGGTGGCCCAACCATCCTTTATGGTGGTGTCTCATCCATTTATTCTGGTGGCCCAACCATCTTTTATGGTGGTATCTCATCCAGCCATCTATTGTGGTGGCCCAACCATCCTTTATGGTGGTGTCTCATCCATTTATTCTGGTGGCCCAACCATCTTTTATGGTGGTATCTCATCCAGCCATCTATTGTGGTGGCCCAACCATCCTTTATGGTAATGTCTCATCCATTTATTCTGGTGGCCCAACCATCTTTTATGGTGGTGTCTCATCCAGCCATCTATTGTGGTGGCCCAACCATCCTTTATGGTGGTGTCTTATCCATCCATCTGTGGTGTTGGCCCAACCATCCTCCACCACCAGATAATTGGGAAAACTGAATTGGGTATGTTGACCTCATGAGAGGAAAGCCATAGCTAGAGGTGTGTCTTGCAGCAGTTTAATCCCCTGTTTCAACTGAGAACAGATGCAAGCTTGGCTGAGTCGAGCATGCATGTATATTGAGGGGTCAGTAGAAACAGCTGTTGGTTGAACAAGCAGTCACTAGTTTATGGCCGACATAGGCGCAAAATGTACACTGTAGGTGTGGGATTAACAATGATGAGACTCTCTTTGTAATTGTGTATTTGAGATAGAGGATTAGAATGTGGCAGGAGTAGATACTGACAAGAGAGATAGCAATCTCTGTACAGCGCTATGGAATATGATGGTGCTATATGAGTGTGAATAGGGGACAGCTGTGTACTAGACACATAGTGTACTAAAGTACTGCAAAACAATAGGAGAAAAGACTATTATAGACAATATGGGACAGCCTCTGTCCATAGTCAAGGGTGGCGCTATTTGTAGTAAAAATCAGGAAGGGGAAACAGAGTGATGACACATTTGAACCCACAATATGGCACCCATAGGGATTATAAACTGTTAGCTTCATAATTGAGGGTTGTTTTGCAAACTTAAAGATCTATATTTGTTTTCTCAATATACAGACTAGTAAGGATACTTCTATATACTACATATCATGTCTTTGGTATCTCCGCGCTGGTAGAAACAACTATACTACTTTCTCGTAGTGTAACCATTTATCATAATGACACAAAGTAACAGGTGTCATGTCACAGGACTTGTCATTTGTATTGATCCTTCCCTACTACAATCCATTCCAGAGTTACATTGTTACTTTCTTATTAATTGGGATAAGTAAATATAACCATGAAAGTCCATGAAGATTTCAATACCCAGTGAATTTCCAGGAACATGGCAGATTCAGCTGCCTGACCTTTGTTTTCAGCTACAAAATGAATGACCACGGCCACCCATGAAAGTCGGAGGCCAAATTAGATCAAAACCAGCCGTTAGCCCCTCGAGCCAATTATTCAAATTACATCATGCACCGCTGCAGCCTATAACCGAGGCAAGAGGATGACCACATACTCTGCTCAATGGAGTACTCGTTTGTCACCTGTCACATTTTAACACTGTTTACACCATCAAAGTGACGTTATATTTAATTATCGTTAGTAATACTAGAAATTGAGACTATTGTACATGCTAGAGTATTACATAGATAGATATGAGATAGATAGATAGATAGATAGGAGATTGATAGATAGGAGATAGATAGATAGATAGATAGATAGATAGATAGGAGATAGATAGATAGATAGATAGATAGATAGATAGATAGATAGGAGATAGATAGATAGGAGATAGATAGGAGATAGATAGGAGATAGATAGATAGATAGATAGATAGATAGATAGATAGAGGGATGGATAGATAGATAGATAGATAGATAGATAGATAGGAGATAGATAGATAGATAGATAGATAGATAGATAGAGGGATGGATAGATAGATAGATAGATAGATAGGAGATAGATAGATAGATAGATAGGAGATAGATAGATAGATAGATAGATAGATAGATAGATAGAGGGATGGATAGATAGATAGATAGATAGATAGATAGATAGATAGATAGATAGATAGATAGGAGATAGATAGATAGATAGATAGATAGATAGAGGGATGGATAGATAGATAGATAGATAGATAGATAGATAGGAGATAGATAGATAGATAGATAGATAGGAGATAGATAGATAGGAGATAGATAGATAGATAGATAGATAGATAGATAGATAGATAGATAGATAGAGGGATGGATAGATAGATAGATAGATAGATAGATAGATAGATAGATAGATAGATAGATAGATAGATAGATAAATAGATAGATAGATCTACATCTGTACCAGAGTCCCCGTCACAGTGACAGAACTAAACTGAATGGATGAAAAAGTGCTACATGTCTAACTTTTCCATCTGGCAGTTCCAGTTTGCAACAGACACCAGACAGCGTTGGTATTCGCTGTTCGCTGGTATTCGCTGTGGTCCATATGTCTGCTGTTCTGGTTCTCCAATGGAGTCGTCAGTTACTAATGATAAATTTTCAATCCGATTGGTTATGTTTACATGCATTTTTTTATTTTTTTTTTATAATAATTTACAGTAAATTCACAGATATTCCACAGAAAATCCATGGAAGATTCCATATGTATTACATGCAGAAACCACCTGGAGATTTTTCCCCATGAGTCCCTCTCTGGTCAGCTCCTTTTTGCAATGAAGTCAAAAACAATCAATACAATTATATTATCATTCATGGCATATTTTTAGGCAGAATCTGTCGCAGTATCCTACCAAGAATGTTCTAAGACATGGAATAACCTTATACTTTCTTTAGATGACCACCAAGATTGCATGAAAAAGTGGTCTTCAAGCAGAGTGGTCTTCTCAAAGAAGATGGCCAGCAAACGTAATATCTGATGGAACCCGAAAATCAGTCACAGGAACTCTGGTCTGGATAAGGAGATCTTCTCTTTTAAGAGGTTTCACTGTAATTAATAAGCCCTGAAACCTAGTCTGATACATTATTTAGTTTTAGACCCGCAATGCCTCCCAAATTGTCATCATCAGCTTTTCTAAAAGCCTACAACTTAGTCTGAAGAAAGCTCTCACCAAGACCTCAGACGTCCTAAAACCTGTACCATAGTGATACACTTGCACATTGTAGAAGGCTCTTTAGATGATGTGAAAGGGTACAGGAGTAATTGATAATCTGTGTAGTGTGTGTGCCCAAGTGGGGGGTCATTAACACAATGCCAAGAACTGACTACAATAGTCAGGCCAAAAGCAGTAGCAGTTAATTCGCACATTCAGCCTGTGGTGTGGTGGGCCATGTCTGGCTTATTAAAGTCTAAAATAACCCAAAATTTCAGCTACGTTGATCTACTTGTCTCAGTGTATTTGCGTCTTTGGGTCACATTATGTTTGCTAACTCGCATGTGTCATGTAGATATTTGAGATTTTCTTTTTAATTTTTTTTAATTTCAAAAATATGGCCAAAAATATTGCTCAACTCAACCTCACAAAGTGGCTCACGTGATGTAAACTGGAATATTTATCAGCACAAACACCTAAAATAAATCAGTGGAGGAGAAGGCGTACAAGCTTTGAATGCGGTTAGGAAATTTTGGGGGTTTTTTTGTGCCTATGGTTTATCAAGAAATTTTCATGGATTATCGGAAAAAATTTGCAAAGTAAGCCGACCGAACGGTGTCATAAACCTAGACAGAGGTATCTAAAGATGTTGCTTAGATAAATTTGGGGCATCTCTAGATTGTCTAGTCTAAAGCCCGGTTCACATCTGCGTTTGGTATCCCGTTTGGAGAGTCCGCTTGGGGAACCCCCGAATGGGATACCGAACGCATTGACAAGCAGTGAGCTTATAAAAGCACATGGACCCCATAGACTATAATATGGTTTGTGTGTTTTCCGCACAGTGTCCGTACGAGTCATGCGGAGAGGAAAGTAGTTCATGACACCGTGCGGAAAACACACAGACCCCATTATAGTCTATGGGGTCCGTGTGCTTTTATAAGCTCACCGCAAGTCAATGTGTTCGGTATTCCATTCTATATTGAATACTGAATGCAGATGTGAACCAGGCCTAAGTTTACACTGTCTAAGAACTAGACCGGATTGGTAAATATGCCTCTTTTTGTGCCAGTGTTTCCAATGAAAATGAGCAATAACAAAGGGGCACAGTGCTTGAAACATACAGGCTAATATCGTACCTGCAACATATTTAGGAAACATGCACATCAGTTTAGGCAGGACTTGCTGCTTGTCCAGGAATTTGCCCCATGTATGTAATGCAACTTTTTAAAAAAGTTGCAAAAAAGTTATAAATGATAAAAAAAAAACGCATTGCCTTACATAGAAAAATGGCATCATATTAAACAGTGTTAAAGTTCGAGGCAACGATGACATCACTTAGGAGCTACATATGGCCCATTAACTTTATGGCTATGCTTTTCAAGGCAACATCTCGAAAATTTTTGGTTTTCGGTTTGGGAACGAAAGAAACCTAACTTGTATATTGCACATGATATCAGTCTTGTAGGAAGCCATTACCATATAAAAGATCATTTTGGTCTTGGATTTAAAAGACTAGATCCTTTGAGGAGATGATGGTCTCGCCCTTCTCTTTCACATCATCCGCTGGGAGACAATTGGTTGAACATTGTCCTATAACAGATTTATGAACAGCACGTGCTGGTGTATGTGCAAGCCTGCCATGCTAGTCAGAGTGATGTCGCCTGCACTGGAAATTGATGGCGGGAGGAGCACGACATAATCATAGTCTCCAGGCCCATCTGTTGAGTCCACCGGTTTACAATACCTTTAATTGCAAAAGGCAGAGAAGGGAGGACTTAAGTTTCAGTCCCTTGAACAAGTGCAATCTCTATACAGCTCCTGCCGGGTCAATCTTTGTAGATGATGTGACTCTGAAAAGAAGCAAAGAAGGGGAGAAAATTTTCAGATCAATGGCAGATAAAGCCCGGGCCACAAAGGGCTGTATTCTTTTTATTCTTAAATTAGAGCAGCTGCAGTAGCACAACCAATTGGAAAGCTATTAGTTTTTAAAGGAATTACACCAGTTGAAAAGTTTTGGCCTCTAAATCGCTTAAATTCACACCATGCATCTCAGCAATAGAGCTATAGGCCAGCGCTTTCAAGATAAGGAGAAAAACCATTGTAAGACGATGTCCTAAGGGTGAGAGAGAGTGAAAAAAGATCCCTGTAGGCTTTAAGCATCTTGAGACAAGGTACTTAACATTGATAAAATATCCAAATAAGCACATTTTTAAACAAAACAAGTTTCCTTTTTGCGGCTTAAAAGGGAAACCACAGACCCAACAGGAATGTAGATCAAAGTCAACTTTACAAATGATGCAGAAAGGCATAAAACAACAAACAATTCTGGTGGGAAGTCGGGGCTTTTGTCAAGGGATCCGTCTCTTATTTGACAGAAGTACGAAGAGATTCCATGGAAAGATCCAGGAGATGTAATATTCCTGCTAGAAACTTTACCAAGTATCATAGAATACCATAGGGCATTTGAATTCAGATAGTCATGAAGTTTTTGGCAAATTAAATCCCTAGACGATTGACAGCCAAAAAACACATGGTCCATCGAGTCGGCCCTAGGATAGGCATGTATAAATTCCTTTACTGTAGATTTCCCAACCACATCTGCTAGAAGTTTGGTCCAAGACTCATCTACTCATTCAATGTCCTGACTTTGCTTCGAATCCTCCCCCGTTAATGATTGGTTCTAGCAAAATGTCTCCACCATTGATACAAAATTTTTTACAAATCCTAGAATGGTTCAAAGTGACAATTTCCATGCCCAGGCCAAAAATATCATGCAGGGTTAAAAACCCCAAGGATTCCATAAGTGATGGGAATGCAAAAATTATTCATGCAGTGGAAAAAATCCTGAATATTTTTACATTGCCGCCATACTACTAATAATAATAGTTATAATAATTAGAGATGAGCGAACAGTAAAATGTTCGAGGTTCGATACTCGTTTCGAGTAGCCCCTCAATATTCGACTACTTGAATCGAATATCGAACCCTATTATAGTCTATGGGGGAAAAATGCTCGTTTTAGGCGTAGGCAACGTCAAATTATACTTACCAAGTCCACGAGTGAGGGTCGGGCTGGATCCTCCGAGCAGTCTTCTCCGTGCAGCTTCCCCGCGGCGTCTTCCGGCTCTGAATTCACTCTGCCAGACATCGGGCCTGGGCAGAGCCGACTGCGCATGCCTGCACTACAAGCGGACATGCGCAGTTGGCTCTGCCCAGGCCCGATGCCTGGCAGAGTGAATGAAGAGCCAGAAGACGCCGCGGGGAAGCTGCACGGAGAAGACTTCTAAAAGTAGGAGAAGAACCAGCGTTGATTGGCCGAATGCTATACAGTCGGCCAATCAATGCTGGTTCTACATTGAACTTTTACATTCGAATAGTGAGTGGTACTCGATCGAGTACGAGTATTTCGAATACCGTAGTATTCGATCGAATACCTACTCGATCGAGTACTACTCGCTCATCTCTAATAATAATACATTTTTCAAGTCAAAATTCTCCATTAGGAAATTCTAGATCAGGTATTCTACATTTCAACCCCAAAAATTTGATTTTTGCCACAATTTTTTCAATCAATGTGCCATTAATCAAAACATTAAAATGACCCTGTTTGTAGTCAAGGACCCCTTTTCAAATCTCCCCTTACCACCTCCCTCAGATGAAGGAAAGAAAAAAGCACAAAAAAACCAAACATATTGGATAAGGATTGCAAACTCCAAAAACTCTTGTGCAAACCTCTTTCCTCTGGAGTCATTTGACCAATCCACCATTGCCACGTAACATTTCTGATAACTTCCAACAGTCTGTTAATACAATCTTTCATAGAGAGTGAAGTGTGTCCCCTCCAATTCTGCAATGTTTGACACGACCTTCAAAGGAAAAAAATTTCCAATTATACAAAAATATTTTTTTTAGCACGGACATCAATAAACCATGAATCCAATACTTAACAAGCATCAGATGACTAATAAGATTACAAGGAAATAATCTCCAATGCCGTCCAACATCCAATAGAAATGGACAATATAGTATTACATGAATGATTGTTGGCAATGGCTAATGTCGGGCCAAAAAGATATTTGGTTGTCTTTGTCGGCCAGTCAATTCAGTGTGGAAACTTGATGTATGAATCCATTTTTTGTGAACTATCCAAGTGATGACTGATCATAATAATCCATTGTCTATGGCTACCTTAAACTACTTCTATACCCATAAATTAATACGCCCAATATTCCTAACTTTAGGACTAGCATAGTATAAAAAAGTTTTTGGCCCAATACCAAATGTTTTTATGTACCCTACTTGAAAAAATGAAGAAAAACATATGAAAAGATTGGGTTAAAAAGTTATATAGAAAAGTGGACATCATGTGCTAGGGTACAGTTGTAGCTCAAATATTAAAACAGTGGTGGAAAGTACAAAAATCATGACTGGTCACTGGCCTACATCTCAGAACCATCATGATAGACAAAAAACATCCGCAGTTGGCAAAATAAAAGATAAAAAAGACACGAGGCCACCACTGAAAGAAAGCAGGGTCAGGCAGAGACAATAAGCTTCAAGGGAGTACTGGAGATAGACACGGTCACAAAATTCAGGAAACTCTTGTCTAGAGCTACAAAGACCAGTGACAGGAAACAGGAAACTATGGGCTTAAAAAAAGGCTGATGAATACTGGATGACCAGCAGGTGTGACACAGTGACAACTCCCCCATAGATCTTAGCTTGAAGCTGTCATGATAAGATCATCTGCTGTAGCCGACAGATAGTGCTGAGATCCAGGAAGACTATAGGCATGAATTAATGATCTGGAACCATTGCCAAGAAGAGAGATAGTTGTCTGCTGGTGGATCAGTGCAAGTGAAGGAATAGAAACAGTGAAAGTAGATGGTGGCACTATGGACAAATCCTAAAACTGGGAACATGGTGGAGTAGAAAATAATCGTAACATGGTGAAACTGAGGACACATCCTAGAGCTGGGAACATGGTGGGGTAGGAAGTAATTGTAACATGGTGACACTGAGGACACCTCCTAGAGCTGGGAACATGGTGGGGTAGGAAGTAATCGTGACATGGTGGCACTGAGGACACATCCTAGAGCTGGGAACCTGGTGGAGTAGGAAATAATTGTAACATGGTGGCACTGAGGACACCTCCTAGAGCAGGAACATGGTGGGGTAGGAAGTAATCGTGACATGGTGACACTGAGGACACATCCTAGAACTTGGAACATGGAGGAGTAGAAAATAATCGTAACATGGAGACACTTAGGACACTTCCTAGAGCTGGGAACATGGTGGGGTAGAAAGTAATCGTGACATGGTGGCACTGAGGACACATCCTAGAGCTGGGAACATGGTGGAGTAGAAAATAATCGTAACATGGTGACACTGAGGACGCATCCTAGAGCTGGGAACATGGTGGAGTAGTAACTAACCATGACATGGTGGCACTGAGGACGCATCCTAGAACTGGGAACCTGGTGGAGTAGGAAATAACCGTAACATGGTGGCACTGAGGACAAATCCTAGAGCTGGGAACCTGGTGGAGTAGGAAATAGCCATAACATGGTGGCACTGAGGACAAATTCTAGAGCTGGGGACCTGGTGAAGTAGGAAATAATCGTGACATGGTGGCACTGAGGACAAATCCTAGAACTGGGAACCTGGTGGAGTAGGAAGTAGTCATAACATGGTGGCACTGAGGACGCATCCTAGAGCTGGGAACATGGTGGGGTAGGAAGTAATCGTAACATGATAAGTGTGGAAATATTTCATCAATAGTGATTTAGGTTTATTTTGATAAAATATCAACTCAATGAAAATATCTTGCATCATAAAGGGATTTTCCGGGCGCCAACAACATTTTTATAATGATGACCTATCTATGGGATAGGACATCAGTTTTTGATTGTGGGCCAGCTGATCTAGACTCATACAGGCAATCGAAACTACGGCTGTGGGTGGGACCAGAAGCTGTTCTACTTCAAGTAATAGTCTCAATCCACTCTATAGTGGGGACACTGGGATATTGTAGCTCTATACCTATTACTTGAATAGAAGCAGAGCAGAGTCAGTAGTTTCCAGCGCCTGAAGGCAGCCAGATCAGCCAGTCAGTTTGGGTCTGAGTGTCGCACACTGAAGGCCTATCCCATAGATAGGTCATAAAAAATCCCTTTCATTTACTTAAACTGCTAAGGCTAGGTTCACACTTGCACTCGTTATATGTTTGGGGTTTCCATCCCCGAACCCATTTAAAAAATGTAGAGAGAAAAATCATAAAAGAAGGACTTTTCACTCTGCATGTATTGCCTTTTTCGAGCAGAAACTGGACAGAAACCCAGCGGACCCCATTATAGTCTATGGGGTCCGCAGATTTCCTTTTTTAAGCGGGACCCAAAGAAAGGAAAGCTGAACACTAGTGTGAACCTAGTGTAAGGAGTTTGTCTAGGCTGGAGCAAGTCCTCTTGGAGCCCATAACAGGGGTATCAGAAGGTCTCACTTTATTCCCAGTCTCTGATTTTGTCATGCTATGAATGGATGGCCCTTTATTTTTTCCCTATGCCTTGTACCTCCACATTATTCTAATTTACAATACATGCTCCATATTCCCACCACCACCATACTCTGAACACATGAATTTCAATGCAGGGCCAACTGGCCACTCTACCGTGAATCTGCGTATTAGGGTCAACTTGTCCTACATCATCTACATCTCTCTCAGTGTGGGGCTCGTAGTTACATAGTAGATGAGGTTGGATGAAGACACTGGCCCATCAAGTCCAACCTATAACCCTACAGAGTTGATCAAGAGCAAGGGGGGAAAAAACCCTCATTTGGTTTACGCCAATTGCCCCATGTCAGGGGAAAAATTCCTTCCCAACTCCAATCTGGAAATCTGGATCAATTGAGCCAATTTTTTTTTTAGTTTAGACCAAGTTCTTACTTATTTGCACATAATAAGTGCATGTTACATTTCTTTAATAATATTTTTAACCCAAGTTTCCATTCAATTGCAAAAAAGACATTACAAAACCGCAATAAAGCACAAGGTGTAATCTTCAGCTTGCAGCAATGATGGCCAGGTAAAAAAAGACTGACTGGGACTCCCAACTGTGATGCAGGAGTAGCAATGATTTGTATGGCAAACATTAGTAATGCGGAGACTCAAAGCACCAGGAGCCTTATAGATTAGGGACATTAGTGGCTGCCATACAGGGGCTCGTCCCCAACACCCACAAGGGGTCATCTAAACAGAATCTAGCTGTACATAAACACTCAGGGGAGATCAGGTCTCTAACATCTGATAAAATACATTAGTATAATACTTTATGCATTACGGATTCATTATATCTGCAGAGAAGGAACGGGTATCACTTACTAATAAAAGTGAAATGCGTAAGTCGCATTTTTACTACCGCCTAACCACCTATAACATGGCAAACCTTAGGAAAAGTCTGATGTAGCAAATTTTTAATGGTAGCAAAATAGAGGGGGATTATTGTAACAAAACACAAACTTTACTTCTGCAGTAGTTCTAGATCAGCAGTTTCCGGTAACATATAAAATTGCAATATTAGCATTTCCAGGGGATACATAAGTCTATAACGTTTTACCCTCTCCTATATTAGAATGGTTATCCCGGTCCCTGCTAACCATCATTTGTCCTATTACTATATGCAGCCTGGGTTATGTGTTGTGTCTATTACTTTGGGATTTATAGAGCTTTTATTAGTATACGGCTAAGAATTCTTATGACTGTATTTAGATACATTCCTTAAGACCTTCGAGGTGACATTGTAGGTTAACACGGAAAGAATTCCTTGGATTCGGCCGGCTTTTGGAAGGCTTTAGAGTTCAAGTCACTCTCATTAGGCACTTTTCTCGAGGAATTGCTTTAATTGCCCTTATTTAAGTACCTTGGTGCGATGCTACTTCTTATTAGTAATGGGACGCAATAAATGGCTCCCAGCAAAAAACCCATTACAGACACCCACACGAAAACTGATTCGAATTACCAGAAAAAAAGATCTTTTGAGTAAGGGTTGAGAAGTGAGCAGAGACCTCCTCACCCCGCTATTTCATTACATAGCCACAACACTAATTGCCGCATTCACAGTCGTCACCATCTAATATCCCCCCATTGTATGGAGCTCCCAATTAATTCCCAGTGAGAAACATCTTTATGGGCTACTTCTGGCATGTTACGAGAAAATAAACTTCACTTTGCTTTCAGTTACCATTTACTTGTGTCTACTTATGTTCAAACAAAGGGCATATGTTTTTATCTTTTTTGGGAAATTCCATTCATGTCATTACAGCTAGGTTCACATCCGTGTCGGAGACATCATTGACGGCTCCATACAAATCAGATTTGGCTATGCTTACATGTAGGATATTTTTAACTTTACCCCTCGTTCACATCTGCGTTTGGCTATGCGTTTGGGGAGTCCTCATGGGGACCCCCCGAACGGAACACCAAACGCAATTGCAAGCGCTGTGCAGTAAAAGCACATGGACCTCCTAGACTATAATGGGGTCTGTGTGCCTGTCGCAAGATCTCCGCATGAGTCATGTGGAGAGAAAAGTAGATCCACATGTTCGCTGTGGAGATCTTCTAGCAAGCACACGGACCCCATTATAGTCTATGGGGTCCATGTGCTTTTACTGCACAGCACTTGCAATTGCATTTAGTATGGGTAATACCAACGCAGATGAGAACCAACCCTTATTCTTTTTTCGAGGGGTGCTCCTTTATTGCTCGACAGCTGATTCAATTGATGATACATTGCCATTGAATGTTTAGACCAGGGGTAGGGAACGTACGGCTCTCCAGCTGTTGCAAAACTACAACTCCCAGCATGCACACTTGCTCTGCTGTTCTTGGAACTCCCATGGAAGTGAATGGAGCCTGTTGGGAGTTGTAGTTTCAAAGCAGCTGGAGAGCCGAAGCTTCCCTACCCGTGGTTTAGACCATCACTTACTGACCTCACAGATTTACAAAAAAAAGTCATGAAAAATCCCCATAAAAAATAAAACGATGATGACTAACGCGTTTTGGCACCACTTTAGCTCCCATAGAAATTAATAGAAAAAATTTATTTTCCTTTTGGATAGATGAAGTTTCTTTCCCTTTTGAGGACGTTGACATTTCTCTGAAGGAAAGATGGGAAATACAGACTTCCTACAATAACGATAGGCGATATTTTAGCCTATTATTACGTTATTACCCTCACGAATCTGAACCATGATAGTCATGATATAAAACTGATAAATGGCATTTCCTTCTTTTTTTTTTTACAGGATCCATTTATTTATTTTACTGTGTCACATCAGAGACACCGGAGAGATAAGCAATGGGCAATAGATAAGTGAAATCTGGTTGTAAAAATGTTTGTCGAACAGACGCACAGACATCAGACACACTGGAAGAGCAACAGGAAATTAAAAGCCTCCAAATCTCAGCTTATCATATTGGCCAAGTGAGTTTCGATACATCCTCCGCTGCGGCGTACACAAGGCACACGCTGAAATAACAGACAACTTACGCACATGAATTGCTGTAAAAAAATATTTTCCGGTATATCAAAGGAGAGTGAACCTAATAGCAGTGCTCAGTTACACATGTATCTATCTAATACAAAGGTTATAATACTATATGCTACTATGATAATATTGGTTTTATACGTAGGATAGGACAAACTGGGCCTTCAAAACCACCAACGGTATCTGATGTTCAGTCATCCTACCACACTCATTCCATGACCCATGGGCCATTTGATCTAACAATGGACAGTAAAGTCATGGACAAGCTACTGCCACTCAGTAGCCACAGGGACAGGACCCCCTCTCTCTCCAAGGTCTATGGTTTGTGTAACCTTGTCGGAGGCTAGGAATCCTCATCAACTTCCTGAATAAAGGTTCCAACTCTACCCAATAAATCAAATGGGCACACACCCCATTCCCAATCTGGGTACAAACATCAGCTGTTCCTTGAGATACTTTGTATTAGGACAGAAGTTGAAGCCATCTGGTAGACCACTCTTATGCGACAGCCCAGTTGAGGAACTGAAGACATATGTTTAGCGCAACCTTTTGGAACGGATCTCCCTTAGATCAATGTCTTGTTTTCTTGAAATCTAGTAGCATAATCTGGAAATAAAGCCAAGCCAGAATAGCTCCTCCGAAAGGAAGAGGGACCTATCTGCAGACAGCTGTTTCAAGGTTAATGCATCTCATCGTTGCATGGCAGGGTTTTGGCTGGCTGCGTGAGAGGTTGTAGACGTGAATCAGAAGGGGTACTATGTTTCATTAAAGAGGCATTGTCTCAAAAGAGGCCACTTTTCAGCGTGTAGGGACTTATTAGAGCATGATGGGTGACTAGTGTAACACCCAGGTGATCTAGACCATGGTGGGTGACTAGTGTAACACCCAGGAGGACTAGACCATGATGGGTGACTAGTGTAATACCCGAGAGGACTAGACCATGATGGGTGACTAGTGTAACACCCAGGTGGTCTAGACCATGATGGGTAACTAGTGTAACACCCAGGAGGACTAGACCATGATGGGTGACTAGTGTAACACCCATGTGGTCTAGACCATGATGGGTGACTAGTGTAACACCCAGGTGGTCTAGACCATGATGGGTAACTAGTGTAACACCCAGGAGGACTAGACCATGATGGGTGACTAGTGTAACACCTAGGTGGTCTAGACCATGATAGGTAACTAGTGTAACACCCAGGAGGACTAGACCATGATGGGTGACTAGTGTAACACCCAGGTGGTCTAGACCATGATGGGTGACTAGTGTAACACCCAGGAGCACTAGACCATGATGGGTAACTAGTGTAACACCCAGGTGGTCTAGACCATGATGGGTGACTAGTGTAACACCCAGGAGCACTAGACCATGATGGGTAACTAGTGTAACAACCAGGTGGTCTAGACCATGATGGGTAACTAGTGTAACACTCAGGAGGACTAGACCATGATGGGTGACTAGTGTAACACCCATGTGGTCTAGACCATGATGGGTGACTAGTGTAACACCCAGGTGGTCTACACCATGATGGGTAACTAGTGTAACACCCAGGAGGACAAGACCATGATGGGTGACTAGTGTAACACCCAGGTGGTCTAGACCATGATGGGTGACTAGTGTAACACCCAGGTGGTCTAGACCATGATGGGTGACTAGTGTAACACCCATGTGGTCTAGACCATGATGGGTAACTAGTGTAACACCCAGGTGGTCTAGACCATGATAGGTGACTATTGTAACACCCAGGAGGGCTACACCATGATGGGTGACTAGTGTAACACCCAGGAAGACTCACTCTGTATGTTCTTTTAGTGACATACCCCTCATACAATAGATCTTAACTACAGCAGACAGAACCATTAACCTTTACTGGCGGTCCATTGGGGCTCTATCTTGGCTTCCATTGTTTTGATGCATGTAGCACTATTCTTGCAATTGAACTGCCAATGAACATAGATGTGAACGCAGTCCATAGACTGTCCCTAGACTGGAGCCATTATATTTAATCATGTACTATCATGATTCTTTACGATTCATGATCCCATTGACTTATAATGGGTCTTAGCCTTTGAAACCCTAGATACAACAACTATCATCGTGACGTTCATTATTAGTTGTATCAGACATCTCTGTCTATTGCTACATTTACTGTTATTAGGACCTCAAACGCTTTCCAAACTAGAGTACTTAGCTCTAAAACACACTCTCCACATGCAGATCTGCCAGCTCACATTGCTCCGGGCAATAAAAACCTTATTGAGCAAATTACCATTACTAATCCTCCTGCTCACCTTTAGTGCTACTGTATTTTGACCTCTAATTCCCTGGCACCAGGAAGCCTGTGTCTCCCTGCCCTCTTGTATAATAGTGTTCAGTATATGGGATAGAAGTCTGGGTCATTTAGTTGAAGGGAAACAAGCTGTAATATTGGATGTCGCTTATCTTCTTATTAGAGCAAGTTGGACAGGAACGTTAGCTCAGTGTCCATACAGATAGTCTAGTATAATGAAACACTTACATAGTCACATAGTCTGTAGGTAGAAGAGCCAAGTCACTGGCCAGCTGCAGTTTCCAACATTTGGTGGCCAGCAAAAATATTTCGAAGTCATGAATGTTTTCCTCGACGCCCATAGTAACTAGAGTATGGCCTGTTATTGGTCTGCTGTGGGTTAGAAGTTGAAAGGTACAGCAAAAAGAAGACTTCTAGTGAATTTTCTGGCCTACCAGAGATTTCTAATATTTCACATTTAAGAAAAAAAATTCTGAAAAAAAGTCCATAGGATAGGACCCTAGTATGTGATATGTCGGGGTCTGATCCCCGGACTCTGCACGGATCAGCTGTTAGTGGACAGTTGGCATATGCAGCACTGCTCCTATTCGAGAAATAGCAGAGGCGCAGCAGCCCCATCCACTGCATAGTGGTGGTTTTGGTGAACTGCAGCACCGCTTCTATTATTTGAATATAAGTGGTGCTGCATGTGCCGCTCACCCATCCGATAGAAGTGGTGCTGCACGCGCCGCTCACCCATCCAATAGAAGTGGTGCTGCACGTGCCGCTCACCCATCTGATAGAAGTGGTGCTGCACGTACCACTCACCCATCCGATAGAATTGGTGCTGCACGTACCGCTCACCCATCCGATAGAAGTGGTGCTGCACGTGCCGCTCACCCATCCGATAGAAGTGGTGCTGCACGTGCCGCTCACCCATCCGATAGAAGTGGTGCTGCACGTGCCGCTCACCCATCCGATAGAAGTGGTGCTGCACGTGCCGCTCACCCATCCGATAGAAGTGGTGCTGCACGTGCCGCTCACCCATCCGATAGAAGTGGTGCTGCACGTGCCGCTCACCCATCCGATAGAAGTGGTGCTGCACGTGCCGCTCACCCATCCGATAGAAGTGGTGCTGCACGTGCCGCTCACCCATCCGATAGAAGTGGTGCTGCACGTGCCGCTCACCCATCCAACACCCAGAAGTTGCTAGAACAGATGGTATGTGTGGGTACCAGGTGTCAGACATATCACATATTGATGATATCTTATGGAGTATCAAAATTCGATTTGAGGCTGGACAACCCCTTGTAAGAAACCAAAGCCTCTGAGCGATTCCAATGCGACTTGTTCCTGTTGGGCAACGAATTAAAACTGGTGCAAGAACTGCCAGCGTTGTGGGCTGCCTTTCCATTTCCATATTATATTAATATATTTCTTTTAACATCCGATGTTGTATTAATACCAGTAGTCACCGATGACATCAGCACCAAACAATGCCCCATAACAAAGCGCCCGATAATTGTCATAGTGACCTATTTCCCACATGCTTTACTGCATTCCAAGTCGTAATTTGTATTTATGGTGACAAAAGCAGCGTCGGAATAATGATGTGTGTCAAGTGACACCAGAAGAGCTCTCAGTCCTTAGGCGCAACCCACTCTCTTTGTTCCTAGGAGATGAATGGGAACCCCTCTCTTTAATTTACCTGCTGCTGTTCAGATGATATCAAATTCCAGCTATGGCTATTGACATTGCTTTGTGACTAGTATACAATTATATGATACACACATAGAGTATTAAGGCGTTACTACAGATGCAGTCCTAGGTATCGTGCAGGACATGCCTATGATGAAGCCATCCCAATACATACCCTATTACGTATCATCAAAGCCAGGTTTACCGTAAGCGTCGCACAAAGGAATTGTGCCATATATTGTAAGAACTGTCATGAGTGGAAGGGCAGAGTTGGATATAGGGCGAACTCTCCGGAGGATCCATTAAGTGCTGAGCACATTACAACAGATTGGGATGCCAACACCCATCTCAACCACATGAAAGATCGCAGATATAACTGGAAATTCTTAGGTCTGATATCCCATAGCAGGGTATTTTACATGTGGGATGAACAGTCTGGCAATGCTTCGTGCGTCTCCCTACAAGGGCAGTAAGTGTAATACCACACAATAGACAGATTAAGACAATAGAATATCAATTATTTTTTGTGGTTCCCAAAACAATGGCCACATCTTTCATCTCACATTCCATTAGCAGGGCTGGGTCCCCGAGGAATACAAATCCCTTGGCCGTGTCTGCTCTGTTGATGACCTCAGTCCTTCATTAGCTTTATAACATGCTTGAGGCTATGGATAGGAGACAGTGGAGTGGCTGATTCCTTCTAGGTGTTACACCAGAAAGTGCTAAAAATATGAGGTCATTGCAAGAAGCCGGACTCGAAAGGAATATGGAAGAAAATGACATAAAAAAAAAATATACATATAAAAAATATTTATATAAAAAAATATATATAAATATATATATATATATATATATATATATATATATATATATATATATATGCAGAAAGGCTAGATATACAACTATATAATATTATAGTGATAACAGGTCTCAGCATTCAGCATTGTAAATTTCCTAGGTTCAGGACCGGACACATTTTTGGATTTTATATTTAATTCAAATATTTTTTTGGGTGACACATAAGGCTTTATTTTATGTTATTTTTATTTGATTATTGTCGCCTGTTTTTTTTCTTTTTTATATACAGAAAAATGTTAAAGGAAAAAAAGGAGAGGAAACGTGTCTCTTTTTCACAAAATAAAACTTTGAAAAATAGTTAACCCTTTTAGTTAAGGTATTTTTTATTTAGTGTTCTGTAGCAGAGGACGGGGCTAGAACCGGTGGTGTGGGGGTGTTTTTTGTTTTTTTTCCCAGTCCTTTATTTCTCAGTAGATGTCAGAGGTGTCCGGCAGTGGTTCTCTCTATTGATAATACATGTATGCTCAGTAAGGCTGAGAGTGCATGTATATGGGAGTCCAACACTCTCTAATTCAGCAGACTTTTTACAGGTTAAGGCCTCGTTCGCACGGGGCAAGAGGGGGCGGATTTTGGCACGGAATCCACGCCATAATCCGCCCCCTCACAACGGTGGTCTATGTAGACCGCTAGCTTACGTTTTTTCCGTGAGAGGCATATAGCAAGCTACCCTTGGAACTAGGCTCATTCATTTGGGCCTACTCCGGAGCGGGAAGCCACGACTGTCGGAAGCCGCAACAGTTGTGGCAGGTGGATTTTGGCCCTATTCTGATGAGGTTTCCTGTGTCAGAATCAGGACCAAAATCCACCATTCGCACCCCATGTGAACGGGGCCTAAGGCTTTTTATGGCTACGAGGAAAAAGTCTTGCACAGACAGTCCAGTCAACAGTTTTAACACAATGGGCCCTGATGGACCCCATTATAGTCAATGGAGTCCCTCATGCTCTGTGCGTTGTCGCTATTTTAGCAGTCCACCTCTCCATTGTTTTGGTCCTTCAATGGATCTGAATAACAGAGAGGCGATGCTAGTGTGAACCTAGAGAAAGACAGATGCGCAGTATATGGGGTCAGTGTTACATGATCGCAACAAAAAGTTTAGGTGCCTCTTACTCATGTAGGTTAAGATATAAGTAGGACTGACATCTGTCATTCTTCTGACATCATGGGGAGGATTAGGAAGATAAGACGCAAGCTATTTTTATTAACATTAACAGGATTATGCTCATGATAGCAGGAGGTTTATGACATCTTAATGCTTGAGGATTTCTGGGTCATGATAGCAGAGGAGGTAAAAGATGGCAGCACCTACTATTACACAGTATGGAGTATATACGTATACATGAGTGTGAAATACCAACAATGGATTAAACATAAATCAGTATGGCATATGTTTTGCTAGTGGCCCTGTGCTAAGGCCAACTCTAACCATTGGGCATATGGTACATCCACACCGGGTCCTATGGAACGCAGAAGTCCTCACCGCATGTGACCAACGAGACCAATCAGCGGCCTAAGGAAAGGATCCGGCATATCACTCAAATAAGTCACCTGAGATGTCCCAGTTCCTTGGCCTCAGTAGTCACGTGCATTGAGGACTTCTGCCCCCATGGCTTGGACCTTGCAGCCGTAGGGGACACCAGAGAGCCATGGACAGGTAAGTACGGGGTTTTTTTTCACCTCACCTGGCATAAGGTTGTAATTCCTGGACAACTCCTTAAAGATGTTGAACCATGTGCCCATTTTTTGGTCAATAAACTAAGTCAAATAATAGGTGGCAAAGTTAGATTTATCATTCAGCATTAGGCACTTTGTTAAATCAAACATTTGTACGGGGTTACTTTCAGACAGCATCAATAAATCTGCCCCCATATGCGGCCACATTCAAGGCCCTCTTCTGGTTGACCACCATTGCTTTAGCCTGGTTACAGATATACCGTGCAGGACACTGATGGTCACATTGTACAACGTCTCCCTTCTTGTAACCTCAGATTAGGGACACAATTAGGGCTCCACACTGTTGTGGATGTCATGTCCTCCATAACTGGTAATAAACATGCTGGAATAGAGCATGTGCAGCACGGTCATGTATGAAGAGCACATTGAATGCTTGGTTATAAGACATGGGTCATCTGAAACCATTTGCAACTCATTTGCAACCATATTGAAAATTTTGGGTGTTCCTAGTACTGCATATATATGAAGAATTTGACTGGGGACCGAAATACATTTATAAAGGAGTAATACAAGCCATGGCAGGTCCCATTCTGGCACCAACAATAACCAGACACTCGCTCATGAACTCTACTTTTGTTGTTATGGTACATTCACATGCGCCGGATCATGAGTACACGTCAACAATCTTCAACAGTCTTCCCCTTCAGGCGCCATCAGTGGGTGCCATTGCAACTACTAGCAGACACCCAAATTAAAGTGGCCTGTCTCTGTGGTGGAGTCTCTTTCAAGAAAGGGTGCCTGAAGCTGGGACCCAATATTAATTACAAAGAGTCTCTCCCGCTCCAACTTTTTAGATCTAAGCTTGTCTTTTAGAGAGTCTGGTGACTTTGCAGAGGTTCAAAGGAAAACAAAGATCTACGGACAATAAAACCTTCTAGCGTTAGAGATGAAAAGGTTAATACTGAGCATGCTAGTGTTTCAGCACAACATGATAGCTTGGGGCTACCTGCGACTACCTGACTATGTGACGATTGCCCTGCAGAAATATTTCTGCTGAATCTACAGTGTACTGAGGTGACCACAAATGGCTCAGGCTGGTACGTCACTGGCTAATACGAGTAGTGCAAAGGCCAAATGACTGGACACAGCTGTTACAATGACCATCGGGGTCAACCATTTCATATACGCTTTTCTCACGGAGACTCAAAGCACAGGGAGCATTGTGGAATACGGGACTCAGTGGTTGCCATACAGGCGTTCATCCCCAACACTCACAAGGGTCAGTTGTTTGTATGAGCACATAATCTATCGGTATATTTTTGTCATATGGGAGGAAACCCACAGAAACCTGGAGAGAACATACAGACGTTGCCATTGGTTGGATTCGAACCCAGAACCTCAGTATTGCAAGGAGCCACCATGTTATATTGACTGTTTTTAGCTTGCTCTTATGGGGTAAGTTAAGGCCCTGGGCAAATATCCACATTGCCAAACCCTGATAAATAATTTGGGTCTACCGGGGGATGTTGGGAAGCCCGGCACAGATGTGAACCAAGTCTTAGTCAGTGGGTCTCCTCCAATAAGAGTTATTGAGTTATTAAGTTCAGTATCATCATATTTACCCTGCAAATAATAGTGACAAACACCGTCATTGCTTGGAGATGCATTTGGGATAGTAGTGAAATTTTACGTGAATTCCCTTACTTTATGTAAGTGTCGGTCTTACCAGAAGATAAAGTTGTGCGCCCATGGTCAGCATTAGTCTATTACTAGCATCTGCCCGCGACTTCCTCTTCGGGTTGGTGTAGGTGCTGAGCCGCGTACATGTAGGCAATCGTTGGTGTGTATGATGAGCCTGCTCCTGCGTCTCTGTTATTTTGCATGCTTGCAACTGCGCTTTATACCCAGGTGTGCCCCAAACCAACCGCGCGGTCCCCCCCCCCCTGCGCTACCACCCTCCCCACCGCCCCAATACGTGAGCCACCTGGGACCCCCTCCCACCCCTCTGCGGCCCCACCCCCACTTTTCTGCTCGCCCCCCCGCCCCTCCCCTCTGCACACACCCCTGTCTTCCCACCTCCGCGTGTCCCCCTGCCCCCCCCCCCCCCCTCCATGCAACTCGAGCCCATGTGAGCTTATAATGGCCATACGGTTCAGGGCTACAGCGGTGGCCATGGTCGGCCACATCTCTCAATGTGGTCATGTTCCACTGCGAGGTGGAATGGAGCTAAATTAATCTACTGGGCGGATGTGCAGTAAACCTTGTGCGGAGGACAGTGGACTTAAGCAGGACATCCTATATGTGGAGCCTCTGTCTCCAGAGGAGTGTGGGGTGCGAACTCATCGCTGATGCCGTGTGAGCGGAGATTGCGTCTGGGAGGACGCTCGTGCAAGCTGCAACACTGTTCTGGCAAGTGTGGCGTGGGGGATCCCAGCAGGATGTGGTGGGTAGCAGAGACCTCCGGCGGCACGGGCCAGGTCTTTTCTGCCAAGCGCTCGCATCCCGAAGTAAAGTGAGTAGGCATGAACGGTGCGTATAGCCGTGCGCGTACTGTGCAGTGGGTATCCCTGCCAGAGCGGTGTCCCGGATCATTAGCGCGCTGTTGGTGTCCAAAGATAGCGGCCCCGAAGTATGGGCGAGGTAGGCCGATGGCGCATATAAACCCAAAGAATGTCTACAAGTGCACAAAACCATTGAAATGGTAAGTGGCTGTAAATAGCGAGTTTCGTAGTGGACTTTGCAGCTGCTGTTAGGAGTCCTGGCTTTCAGAGCCTCCTGCCAAGTAGCCATGGGAGTTTGCTTGACAAAAAGTAGCCTATCTTTTAATCCCGATGAATAACTATGTTTGTGGAAATTTTGAGACAAATCCGTTCAGGCATTTTTGTGTGATTGAGGAACAAACATCCAAACACACAAATATCCAAACACGCAAACATCCAAACACGCAAACATCCAAACACGCAAACATCCAAACACGCAAACATCCAAACACACAAACATCCAAACACACAAACCTTCACATTTATAATATTAGTAGTATTACACTTTCTTCATCAATGGGGACATTTATAACATATAAATAGCCCCCACCCCCAAAAACAGAGTAATGTCCGTGCACGTGTGGGCACGCTCTATAAAAGTCTATGGGGAAAACAAGGAAATAGCTGAGTGAGATTAGCATGTTAGCACCTCGACCCTACATACAAGGAAAAATGAAAAAAAAAAATGATAAATACTAAAAGCAGATATTAATAAAGGGGTTTGCCACTTACTGTTCCCATACTGAAGCCAAAACCATTTCCAACTGCGCTCTCCTTGTCTTCCTTTGTCCATCGTTGGAAAGTACGTGTTTAATAGAAGCCTTCCCTACAATGCCAATGGAACAGGATCACAGGGCACCATTTTTGGCACCAGCTCGATGTTGGCAGCCACTGGGTAAACAAGCTGAATTTTCCCATAATGTAAATGCCTGAAGAATGCATACGAATCTGATCCTATAACCATGTTACCTTATTTAGCAAAAGTAAACTTGGATTGTAACTTTTGGTTCATTTTATGATATTGGATATAGATATATCACAACGGATTATACACTAGACACAGAGCGGTAACAGATGCCAGCAAATGCCTATAGTATGTGAGAATTATGTATGATAAATATGGTGGAGTTTCCAAAGTATGTCAGCCATCATTTAGGACTAGGGCTACATGGGGTCTTTGGCTACGACTCCCGTCATACAACCAAAGATCGCCATGTCATCCGATGACTCCTTTACCAATTGTGCCACAGTACAGGGATAATGCACACAGTAATATAAGAGTAAGGCCAAGTGCAGTATGTAACATGAGTGTCCCCTTAGCTGATGGGCCCCATAGTAGCAGCTAGGCCTGCTATCCTGATAGTTAAGGCAATGGCTCAGTCTGTATCTCCGTAGAGGAGACGGACTGTGAGGCCATTGGAGATTCATCTCCAATTGTGCTACAAAAGTAAAATCGGCAAGGCCGTTGTCCTGCTCTGCATTCAACCTGAGGCTGTACGTGGCCGGGACTAGTGTCAGTTCCCATTCACCACCGGTCCCGCCCACTGTGCTCAGGTTAAATGCGGAGCAGGACAACGGTCTTGCAGACTTTACTTCATGGGCTATCCCCTTCAATACAGAACAAAAATAGAAAACCTCAGGTTTTAGCACAAAGCCATGTGTAGAGCACTGTATGGCGATATACACGTGCTGCTCTGGCCTCTTAATAGATGTGGATCATCTCAGGAGGTCACATGCGCCAAAATTTAAATCTACGCCAGATTTGTCTAGATTTGATCTAGACGCCAGATTTGATCTAGACACCAGACTACGCCAGCTGGTGTAGAATTCACGTACAACACATGCCAATTGTCATGGGGTGACCTGTTCCATCCACTTTCTTTAAAAAGTGGAACATCTTTGGTGCAAATTTTTTCACCCAAAAAAACAGATCCCACATAGACCCATTATAGTCAATGGACATGGGCTGTCTGTTTTTTTAAAAAAAATTCATTGTTAGGTGATACTAAAAAATCAAGAAGACACACGGATTAAACAACATACAACATAAAATTTCGCTAGCATGTACTGCGCATAGTGTGAAAGTAGTCTGACGCTGGGTTCACACCAGTGTTCGGGTCTCTGTTATCAGGTTTCTGACTTCTACAGACAGAAGACAGAAACCTGTCCGCTCAAGATTTTGCGCGGACATTAGCATCAGACACTAGCTGTCGGACACCGACGCTAGTGTGAATGCCCCCTAATATGAAGACCAGAGACTAAGTCCATTGGAGACTGCCAGAAATTGGGGGAGAGACATGTCCTGCACTGAGACACCCACCAGACCTGATTATGGCTAATGGGGTCCTCCGTGTCTGAGGGTAACTGTAGTTTTAGTGGTCCACCAGGGGACCTGAACAATGGAGAGCCCAGCATAGATGTGAACTGAGCCTCAGATTTCTTCTGTCATGTTTTCTGCAGTCAGTGGGAACAGACACAAAGGGGGCGCTGTCCCTTTGCTAGAGTTATAGACCCTTGCTGGTACACTATGATGAGCAGCATGCTGGCTCAGTGGTTAGCAGTGCAGCGCTGGAGTCCTGGGTTTGAATCCTACCAAGGAACATTCTCCCCGTGTTTGCGTGGGTTTCCTCCCACACTCCAAAGACCTACTAATGGGGACTGTAGATTGTTAATGCTTGTAAAGCACTGTGGAATATGATGGCGTTATACAAGTAAGCATAATAATAAATGAATGACAGCAACGCACATTAATAATGGTAGTGTGAACATAACCTTTGAGTATGCTATGTATCAATGCTAAAGATTAGTAGGCCTCTGCACTACAGATGTGTAATATGGTATATAATAAGTGAGGGATATTATATATTATTATGTAATATGGTAAGTCAGCGATATCATATAAACCCACAAAAGCTAGTCCACCAAAATCTTGCCCTGTCCATCTCTGCCACATCTCCTGTAGCCCTAAGCATGTGAACAGCGCCTTACAAGCTTGAGTTGGAGCATATTATGATTAAATGCTACAGATATTGTAGCAATCTATGGACTCCTCTCTACATATGTATATAAGTATATAAGCCAGTGATATTACACAGACCCACAATAACTAGTCCATAGAAATCCTACCCTGTCTATCTCCGCCACATCTCCCATAGCCCTAAGCATGTCACAGAGAGCCGTCCTTTTTGTACTTTCACATGACCTGTACCGTGTAACCCTGACAAACAGCGTGCCCTGAGGAAACAGTGTGACTGTAGTGAATACTTGTGCAATTTGTCTCCAGGAGTGATTTCCAGCCCCTCCTGCCTCTTCCTCTCTCTCTCTCCCAGAAGTCATGGCACAAGTTTGCACTAGCTCCAGTGCTATTTCCCTGCCTTGTTGTGACTGGCACCTGGTTTGTCTGCTGCCAGCTAATCCCAACTTCCTACCTGTCTCCCTCACCTACAGACAGAGCCTTCCTATCTGTCCTGGTGGTGGAGCAGCAGCAGGAGGAGGAGGGAGGAGGTGGTGCTGTGAGAGGGGAGGAGGGGGCGGCAGCTGCAGCCTCTGACCACCCAGCATCATGAATATTAAGCTGAGCCGTCCTCCTGCTCCTCCTGCAGCCCGGGCATAGATGAGCAGTCTCTCAGTCAGTCTGCACTCTGCTCTCATTGTCTCTCTCATCCAAGGCTTGCAGCTGATTTGCAGAAAGAGACAAGGAGCAGAATCAATAATCTTAAGAATAGAGGATCCAGTGATAAAAGGAGGCCATTCAGGACAATAGAGGAGAGTCTTGTCCTGCACTCGTGCATGAGCACATCAGCCTGCTATATCAGAGCCTTGTCCCGGCCATCAGTGGCTCCAGGGCAGCCCTTGCACACGAGAGGCAATGCTTTTACGAAGGAGACCCCTCGTATCTGACACCTCCTTCAGGCTCCTCATTGCTGCACTATGCTTCCCATTGAAGGTATGGAGCTCCTTGCACCACCACCCTGGAGGACCGGCCGCTGCTACTTTTCACTTAACCTATGCACTTCTGCTACTTTTCTGCATGCACTTAAAGGGACACTACACCTGTGCCATACTTGATCCATGTGTCTGGATGACTGGAGATCTGTGATAAAGTAGGCTGGACTTTCCCATGGAAAATCAATGCATGCTCAGAGAAGAGATCTTATTATTTTTTAAGGTGTACTGTCCCTTTAAGATGCACCTTGTTGCAATTAGAGCCCTGCATTGATTGTGCTTTTTTTGTGTGTGTGTGTACCACTCACCATAGGTGTCTTTTTTTCCTTTGTAACAGGTGTCTATAGCATCAGGGTACTTCGAGTTGGAAATCTTATCTATGCAAAATCCCAATGGAGAATTGCAGAATGGCAATTGCTGCGACGCTACCAGGAACCCTGTCGATAGAAAATGCACCAGGGATGAGTGTGATACTTATTTTAAAGTTTGCCTAAAGGAGTACCAGTCCAGGGTGTCAGTTGGGGGCGCTTGCAGTTTCGGCTATGGATCTACCCCTGTCCTAGGAGGGAATTCTTTCAACCTTAAATTCAGCAGGAATAGCGAGAGGAACAGGATTGTGCTCCCTTTCAGTTTTGCATGGCCGGTGAGTCACTTGTGACTTTTTTTTTAAAAAAAATTTCCTATGTTCTTTGCTTTTACAAAGTCAGGGATTTTGCTTTTGTAGCGGCTGCTATAATGGTCCTGCAACGCAGTGCATGCCCACTATGGTGCCCACAGTGTCCGCAGCGCTGTACAGCAGGACCCCAGCAATGCACGGTGAGAAGACACCTTGGTCACAAGATTAAATGCCTTGCAGATCCTTTCTGGCGGCTAGACCAGTAGATGTCTTAGTGGGTAATAAAAGGATCAAGACATCAGCTGTCGGCGTGCAATGGGTTAATGCGACTACTTATGGCCCTGGGATCCAGAAACGGATACAATTGGAAGAGGAGGGGAGGCTCGGGAGTAGAGAAGTGGACTGTGATCTCCAGTATGTGACCCAGGAGAGAGGGAGGAGTGCCTGGGAATAGTATGAGCTGCTCCTAGAAACATGTGTATCCTCTGTAGTACCCAATACTGCTGCTGTATAGGAATGCTGTCCATAAACCTAGCCATTTGTCTATTATGGGCCCTCTGACTGTCCCCGATCAGTTTTTTATCCCTTACATCTTGTGAGTCTATGTTGCACATCATGAACCATGGGTCCTGTTCACACCATGGGTCCTCTTCTAGATTTTGACATCTGCATACGGTTTTTCTTGTCCTTCTGTCTCCAGGACTTAACTAATTCCAGCTCCAAAAGCTAATTTTTTTTATGTGTTTTTTTAGGAAAGTGTCCCGTCTGTGGGCAGCTTATTTCCCCGACTGTGAGTGTATTAGGAGGTCAGAAGTTCGGTCTGGTGCTCAAGTAGCCTTGAGGAGCTAGAAGTGGACTAATCTCCTCTAAACCTATCTAGCAGTGTCCGGCTGGGCTGAGGTTTCCAATTCACCCCTCCCTTCTTGTGGTTTAATATGTTTGTGCGTCTCCAGCTGCAGAAAAGCTTTTGGCAAGTGTAGGATTCTGCGACTCGAAGGGGGGCAAATGCCCAGCGGGAGATGTTGCACCTAGAACCTTGCTGTGCCTGGACTGCAGGATCTGTAGATACACCTGTCCGTCATGGTATTGCTTACAAGCAGCACTGAATGGCGGTGGTATTTTCCGTGAGCTTTTGTAATGCTTCATTTGCACCACTTCCTTCTGTGAGTGACACATGGGCTTGCATGTGGTTTACATTGGTAAACTCCAGCTAGACGGGGTGGTAATTGCCCTTTTGCTACCCCAGGGAGTCTGTTATTGCTGGTGTAAGCTATCCATTTCTTTGCATGCTTTTGGAAGCAGGTTTGGCATGGATCCAGGGGGGAACAGGGCTTTCTGCTGTATTGTCGTACCTACGGTATCTAACGCCCTGCTCGTTCCAGTGGTTGCCCTACCCTTCCCCTCCAGCTGTGTCCTTCGATCCCAGCCAGGTGTTGCAGGGTGGGTGTGCGAGCTCCACTGAATCAAGGAGTGCCATTGGTATTAATCATTGCTTTGGTGCTGCAGAGAATTTTTTTTTTTTTTTTTTTTTTTTTTTTAGAGCAAAGTTTCCAAAACAACTTTTTTTTTCTTTTTGAGAACCATTTTTTGTCTGGGTAATATGTTTGTGGTCCTGCAATGATTTGCTCCCTCTCGTTCCAGCACGGTTTGGCTAGGGCCATGTTTGGGTCAGGTGAAGCGTTGCTGAGGCTCTTGTGTTTACATAGAATTTGCAAACTCAATACTGAAAAATATATTATCTGTATTTGCTTTACCGCTCAAACTTTTTGGTTTTTTTTTACTTATTTTATTCAGCAAGTTTTTATTTTTTTTAATCTTGACCATAAATATCGGTAGTTCGTGACGGTCTATGTCGTAACTTCCGATCTGATTGTTTTTGTTTCTCGAATGCCAAAGCTTGGTGGGCTACATTAGCTGGCTATCCCCCTTCCTGGTGTGTGGGCATCCACTGCTTAACCTTGAGGGGGTTTAATTGGCTCAAAGGCCAGTTCTCTTTTGTCTACTGGTGGTTTTCACTCTCAGGCTTTCAACCTTGTTGTTGCCCAATGGGACCACAGATATTTTTTTGTAATGAGGCCACCCCCGTTGTAGCAGGCTAGTATGGAACCAATCACATGTTCTATGCTGCTACATTGTCAGTCTCCCTGGACGTTTGTATTCAGCAATCTGATTTACAAGTATATCGTATAACCTCCATAAAAAGAATGCAGAGAAATTTTTTTTTTTTTTTTTTTTCCTCCCTCGTATAAAAAGTTCTGCGCCTCGTAGTCCTCTGCTCCGTCAGCCAGGCTTCCCGAGGAGATCTGGACGTAAAGTTTGGGCAGATACTGGCACAATACCCTGGTTCACACAAGTAGCCTCTGTTGGTGGAGAAAAAGAGCCAGGTTTTGCTTGCAGTGAGATAAAACTGTTATCAAAAACTACCATCAAAGGGATAAAAGGTTTTATAAAAATCTGTGGTATTTGAAGTCCTGCCAACGCACGCAGTGCCTCCATTGTTGTGGCATTTGACTTTCTTTCCCATTCTTGCTTTGAAGGACGGGCTCATTCGGATGTTTGCCTACTAAACCTGAGGAAATAAATTCAGGTGTTTGATCCTGAACAAGTTATGATATTCATTGCTATGGAGTTATGAAGAGCTACTGTTCTCTTATCTGTCATGGGGGAGGGACGGGAGACGCGTCCTAAAAGGATGTTACTGTCAACCATTAAGTATGGAATCTAGGCAACTTTTTGCCCTGGAAAAAAAAAAAAACTAATATTTTTGTAAAAAATGTGTACTGTTTTCTGTTGCATGTTGGCCACTAGGAGGCACTGTTTCATTATAGCCTATGGCTGTTTTTGTGTTACTAGATCGAGAGTACTATGACAGTTTCTATAGCTCCTTGGTATTAGCGATATTATATTTTTTTTTTAAAAAAAAAAAATTAAGAAATAACGCCATTCCTTTGCACGATTCGCCCAGTGCCTGATGCATCTTGAGCGGACGGTGTTAGGATTTGATGTCGGTGGGACTGGACTTGTTCCATTGTCCTTTTTCTTTGTATTTTAGATCTCTTAATTCATGCATTGGATAGCAGACTCCTCTGTTGTGTAGGCTTGAGTAATGGGCCTGGAGAATAGGGGGCCGTAAATAAATGTAAAGTCACTGGTTTGACCAAGTTGCTAGGTTACGGGGCGACTCGGGACAAAACAAGTCCACTAAACTTTCCTGCACCTGCGAATGGGAATGGCGTACTACGGCGGAGCGCGTCGGCGTGTTCCCGTTGTCCCCACTTCCCCTTTCTCCGTTCCTCCTAATCGTATGATGTCACTTTTCCAGGCTGTTTGTATTGGTTTTGGGTGTAATTGAATTTATTTGGGCCTGTAACTAATAGCGGCCTCGGTAATCTAATTCTATGTCTCGGGCTGTCTAATCTGACGGCTTCGACTAGGGAGAAAGGGGCTTTAGTTGCATCTCCCATTATAGTGATGGCGCCCCTTTCCAACCATAGTCCTCAATATGTTCATCTACTGTAATATGTTACAATTTGCTGTTTTTTTGTTTTTTTTTTTTTTATAACCAAAAACTTGTATAACTGCAGTGTGTAAACACGGGCTTACGCTTTAGAGCTTTCCTTTAATAAATTTGTCATATCCTATGTGTTATGGAGGACTCCCGACTAAACGAAGACCAGCACGTTTGGCCTGTTTACCTAACATAGATACGGTTTTAATATAATATGTACAAAGGATGTTACGTGGTGATATTATAGTACATAGGAATACTTGAGCTATGTTAAAGGGAAACTCCAACTTATTCTGAGTAATACAGTACTTGACTCCAAGCTTTGTAAAACGAGGCCCAAATCTGATATTGTGTAGTAATGCCAGCCATGGCCTGCACGGGACTAAATGTGACCTCCATGTTCTTACTGAGCTCTGGATGTGAGAGTGCTGATGACAAGGATCGATCCAATGTCATAACTTGTACAAAATGGCCACCACTCCCCTGACTGGCTGCTATAGAGAACTAGGCCTCCTACTTCTTTGTAGCGATTTTGAGAAATACTTTGCCCCTTCACACGGCGTAAGCGCGCCGCTCATTTAGACCCGTACACGCGAGCGCTTCAAAACACATCCCGTTCACTTCAATGGGAGCGCGCGTAAATCCGTGCGCTCCCATTCAGGTGAATGGGATGTATTTTGAAGCGCTCACGTGTATGGGTCTAAATGAGCGTCGCGCTTACGCCGTGTGAAGGGGCCCCTATGTTTGCTTGTTGGAGGTTTGATGTCACATAGGACAGGCCTACAATAGTGTATGAACTAATACTGGCCTGTTTGCCCTTGGCAGCCATGATACTTGTAATGTTGTGTGCTGTAATAGGCCGGGATGCTATGGGTTTGTAGGATTGGTTGCAATGGGACTTTGGTTCTTTGTGTTTCCAATATGGAGGATGATGGATATAACTTCTTTTATTTCCTCCTTGGCCAGAATCTTATCAGTTACTGAAGCCTTTTATCTAACAAGGAAGCGACTTCTCCAACCTTATCAGACGGTGCATTTGCTTTCATGAGATAGTCGCTACTTAATGGCTGAATCATCGTATTCTTGGGCCTCTGTTGTCTGTCTTAATCCAGATACATATATACCACAGCTCCCAGTCTGAAGGATGTTGGGGGTTGTAGTCCAGGCATTTTTCACATCCTCAGCTTTATTCCCCCATTAAACATGTATGTATGATGGACAGATGGGTCACTTCAGAAATATATTAGACTGTGTGTCTGCTTTAGTATTTTCGGCTGTTCCTCTGGGTAATACATCACCTATAAAACCCTGATGAATTGTCCAGGCATTCCGCAGCCCCCACCAGTTTACATTGAGAATTGATGTGCTAAAGCCCTCTGACCTTTCCCAGTTGGACAGATAAGAAAGTACTGGCGGTATAATTTATACAGGGCTGGCATTCTTGCCTCAGCTTTGTAGGGCCTAATCTGCGCCATCAGCTGTCCAACTACAATTCTCATCATTTGGTCCTAAAAAAGACCAAACATGGCTGCTTACGTCCAGAAAGGATACCGCGGTGGCCCACGGGTCATGTCTGATATTGCAGCAGAGCTTCATTGAAGTTACTTGGAATAAGCTGCAGTACCACACACCACCTGTAAGGTAGTGTGGCAGTGTTAGATTGCTTTTTGTGCTTTGGTTGGAGAAACAAAATGGCGGCTCTGTACAAACCCTGTAAAAGGAATCCATGAATCCAGCCCCACGATTAGATAGGTTAAGGGCCCCCAAATCCGTGTTCACCTTCTGAATTCTGGTGTCTGCCAATACATAGTTGGGTTTTGTCGCTATGCAAGTTGAACTCTTTGGAGCAATGTGGGCATTGCCACTTACCTCTTTGGAACAATGCTCCGTTGCGCTAAAGAGATCATTTGCGTGTTGACGAAACCATCGATAGCTCAGCAACGGAGACTCCGATTCACAAGGGGAACACATTGTTGGGATACAGCTATTATGGCTTCTGGTGACGCTCTCTAATGCGCATTGGGTGGGTTTATATACATCCAATAACTAACCCATGATAAATATAAATTGTTGACATTCACATTCGTCAGCTGATGGTTTGAACCGATTGCTCGTGTATGTGTGTGAACACAGCCTTGAGCTCATACTTAGTGAGACCCTATATCATTACTATATGGTGTCCTGCCAGGGAAGAGACGGTCAGGAATAAAGAGTCATCATTGCTATAGTGATCCAGATAAGAGAATGGGCAAGTCTAGTGGGTAACAGGTCATACAGTCTATGCCCTTCATACCCACAGTGTGAGGAGTCCTTCTAAAGATGGAGGCTCGACAATGTTTGCCGTCCTTCTACCAGCTCAGCCCAGTTTCTTTAGTTCAGGTAAATAAGTAGAAAGGGCTCTTGTTCCTGCCTGCTGTGTGTGAACCTGACTGCTGTGCTTGGCTGGCCGGCTGGTATTCTATCTATTAACCTTGCCACCCTGTTGTAACTGGTGCATTTAATTATCGGTGGGATCCTTTAAGATGGCGGGTTAATGTCAAATGGTGGGGAAAGAATTTCGGGCACCGTACATGTCTATAATAATCTTATTTTACGAGCAGATTTATTTATTTTTAAACAGATCCTCAATGTTGTGCTTTGTTCACACAGTGTTGTTTTACAAACACACATCTACTAATGCGGCAATGTCTGAATTCTGGATTATCGTGTATCGAAATCTGGCACGTTTGCCACAATATTGCACCTTGTTTTAGACTTCTTTTACAAGAACAGTTTCCAAACACTCTTTTGCAAATGTGTCAAGTGGGAGTGGCTTAGGGCACAACAATGTCACAATGTGCCAAAGATGGTCCAGATTGATCATATCACGTGACCCCCTGTGACAAAGCTGGTGCATATAAGGTGTATGCTATCTTTAAAAGAATAAAAAAAGTAAATCTGCAGAAATTTTAAAACTTGATGCAATTTTTTTTAAATCAGTGTGTGAATACAAACTTATAAAATTCACATTTGCATTCCTTGTTTGTCCCCTCTATTCTGTATTTGCACCTTCCCCCCCCCCCCCCTCCATTCTACGATATGACCAGACAATACCTCCTTTATTTAGGAAATCGCCCCTTCGTATGGGCATAAAGAAAGATACAGGGCCCAAATATGTCTAATAACGGATGTACAAAAACCAAAAATATGTTTGCAGAAAGCCATACGTGTGTTTTTTTTTTTTTGTTTGTTTTTTTGTTTTTTTTAGGATTAGTAAATATTACTCAAATTATTGATCTGAATCTTAACAAAGAATAAAAACTTTTTTTTGCTTTTTCTATATTTTTGATACCTGATAGTTTTTGTGATTAGGATACATTGTAGTCTGGCCACCCAGACAGGCAATGACTGCTAATATTAACCAAGAACAATAGTGCGGCCATTCTGACTGCACCGAGGATTACAGAACATAATGGGGGCCCATCCAAAAATAATGCAAATACAGGACAAGCAACAGGAAGCAGCAGTAGACTCAGCAGAGCTCGGCTCCCAGACAAACCGTGGACTTAGTTCACACAATGGCAACTTTAGCACATTATGTATTCACAGGATACTCATTATTCCAGTAGGCTTGCCAGATCAGAGATCAGCCCAGCGTACTGGATACAACACATGCATAGTTTGGATAGTGGCATTTGTCTGCCCTCCATAACTTGGCAAGACGTGCAGCCGTATCGTACAAGTTCATGAATTCGGTTACTGGTTTGTGGCTTTGGCTACTCCGACACACTCGAAGACGCAAAAAAAAAAAAAAAAAAAAAAATTCCCTTGGTTAATGAATTTATTTATTTGCAGTCGCTGCTTGATGTGGTGGTTGCACTATTATTAGTGCTGGTGCGGGACTTCTCACCGTCCCCTGCCATGGCTGCTATCGCATATGTTACCCATTAGAGGCGCCCTGTGTTTGATGTGTGGTTTGCCGGTGGATGCTCGTGTGTTACGCGATGAGTAAGCAGCTTTATTTTGCTGCCCCATCAGTAAATATGGTATTGCTCATCACTTTTTGTTTTGTTTTTGGTTCTCTAGGAATTATGTGAAAGCGGGCTTTCCGTCCACTCAGCAATTTAGGGACAAGGCCCGACGAGAGCTTTGTTACCTTTTTTGTAAAGGCTCCGAGCCGGGCTCCCTTAGCTGGGACGTGATGAGGTGCTTTCTCATATCTGGTGAAAGCTCAGCTCTTGGCAAAGTATGTGGAAATTGCAACTACATGATGCATATACAGACGACGTCGTGTTTAGTGTCTGTTTGTAGGCAAGGCAGCAGCCAGCGCTCGCAACGGCGTGTCTATCGTATTCTACGTGCAGAGGGAAAATGTGGTCGATTCCTTACAATCTACCCTCGTAACACTTCCTTCTAAAATCTTAAGTGTGCCATTGAGTTGTCTAATAGTTAGGGAACACCTAGGAAAGCTGCATAACCGCCAATGGGGGCATAGTTATAGGCCAGAGTAGTGAGAGAGTCCCAACAGAGTACCCCCCCCCCCCCTCCCAAGTAGCCGTCACTTATAAATGTTGAAATAGGGCTTCGTTTGCTGTCTTCGTCAGTCGTTATGTAATGGCCCCCCACGTGTAGTTAAATAGTCCCCCTTAGTGCTGCCATATGTAGTGTGATGGTCCTCATTATATAGTATAATGGCCTCCTCCGTGCCCCTACATGTACTATAACCCCTCACTCTGTTCCCCTACATGTAATATAATGGCCCCCACCTCTAGTATAAAAGCCCCCTCAGTGACCCCACATGTAATATAATGGCCTTTAACTCAGAATGGTCCTTTCAGTGCCTCAACATGTAACATATACTGCAAGCTGAGACCCACTGCTGTACGGATATCCAGTACTTGGCCTATGGGGCCCCTCTGAAGACACATGGTCGGTCCTGTTTCAGACTTTGCACCAGGCCTCAAGAACCTGGGACCTGTTCACACAGTAGCTTTTAGAGAGGTTTTTGAGATGGTCCCCCCCCCCCCCGACCCTATTCTGCATTCCATTATTTCCAATAACAGACTCTCCAAAAGCTGCCTTGTGAAGAGCGGTGTAGCTATAGGTAGTGCAGTAGTAGCAGTTGCTATCAGGGCCTGGACCCCAAGGGGCCCCAAAGGTGCCCCTGTAACATAAAATATACCACAATAGTAATCGGCGCATGGTTTGTAGGAGCCAAATTATAGATATTTGTATTGGGGCCTAGGATCTTAAAGTTCTGTCTCTACTTTTGGAATGTACCCTTACATTTATGTCAACCAAGGGTTTCCATGAAGCTTTCCCAGAATTCTGAAAGGCAAATCTATAATTGTACGTCTTTGTGGGCAGACTAGACTTGCTATTCGGGCATCTGGAAAAGTTGGGTGACTATTCTAAAGGGTGCACTTTTCTTGGTATGTTTTTGGCAGCCATACCCTTCATGCTGGTACTTGTTAATACATAATAATGGCCGCTCTCTTTCAAAACCATATAATACCTGCTCAGGTTGTGTGTGACACGCAGCTCAACTATTAGCTTCTTAAAGGAGCCAAGTTGCAGTACCTGACACAAACTGTGCACAGAGGTGGCGCTGTTCTTAGAAGAAAGCAGACACTCTTTTCTAACCCGGGATACCCTTCTAATTCATCTTGTGAGTACTAGAGTTGTATAACTGGGTCCTATGTAGACACCTGATGATCTAAGGTTAGATATTGTATAGCGATCCTATTATTATAAGCTAGTTGTCGCTGGTGTCATCTGCATTGGCAGCGTGGCTTGTAAGGCCTCTACAGTCGGTGTATTCCTGGAGGGGCAGATTTTTTTTGGCTCGGGGTCAGACCTCTAGTGGCTAATTAAGTGTGACATTATCAGTACGCAGCTGATCTTTGACACCGCGCCGAGCTCTCATTGGGATACATTGACTGTGTGCAGTTTTATTATTTGGGTTGGATGTATATTTATCAGGGGTCATCTATGGTCATGGGAACATTAAAACCTGCTGGTTGCCTTCATTCCAGAGATGTTCAGTAAACCTGAATGCAGCAGGGTGGATGTGAGCGCTCATTCACCCATTATTAAACCAACAGTTCCCATTATAATTGTCAATGAGCTTTGCTCTCGCTTTCATGCGGTATTATCTCGCGCCCCATACAGGGCTTTCAGGTACGACGTAAAAAACCCCATAGCTTACTGATACAGCAGGATTAACTCGGATATAACAATTATCAAACAAATAGGACTCATATTCAACTAATGTTTTTGACTTTTTGGGGAAATTTATTTTTGTTTTAATTTTATACTATGCCATGTAAGTTACAAGAATTTCTGGCCTGTCTGGTAGATTTATTGATGCACAATTTTATTTAATTTTTTTATTTTTGCAAAACTTCAAAACACTCTTTGGAAACCAAAAAGATTGATTGATCTCCCCCCCCCCCCCCCCCCCCCCTTGTCTGTGGCCCTGACATGGCCTGCTATATTTCAGTTTGGCTAAATAGAGGTTAACTTTTCTGACCTGCTAGACACCTGGTTGCTCACATTGAAAGACCCATATACAGTCTGTGTGGTTTTTGTGTGGTTTTGTTTTTTTGGGGGGTTGGGAAAAAAAAATTTTCCATAAAATCCGCCATGAATAATAAAATAAATGTGAATCATAAAGTCATTGGTACGTGACAATTATTGGTTTGTAATTGGATAATGCGGAGGGGAACCCCCAGCCCTTCCCCACCCCCCAACGCAGGATTCCTTTCTCTGCCTATAAGATTAGCCAAGATATCATAAAGACCACATAATGGCATTTGTGTGAATTTTTTTTTTTTCTTGAAGGGAGGGGGGTGGAAGGGATGAAAAAACGATAGTTGACCAGCATATTCTCACAGGTTGGCAGATGTGGCGCCGGAATGGATGTTCGTTTAGTAATTAGTAATTCATTTGGCACCAGGATTCATTTGGCATTTCAGTCCTGGCAGATACAACTCATTGGCCTACAGCTCTGTGCATTGTTAAAAGACAAATGGGCAAACTGAGGGGGTTGTGTGAAATATTTAGAGAGTTGGTCATTATGAGCGTGCACTGACCTAGTATGATCTATTTGTAGAGACGTTCACCTAACACTGTGTGATAATACTAAACAGATCACACTTTGCCCCGTTGTTTGTAGATAGATTTATAATGATGTTACCCCTTAAGGGGCTTATTCGGGGTGTAATAAAGTTTAACCAGTGCAGGGAATGAACTAGTAAGCCATATTCTTCTGCAACCACATTTATTACTTTTGTGGAGGGCTGCGGGGGAGGCCAGAATTCTGGTTCTTCAGTCTCGCTTGTAGCTGCTCTAGCTCTGTGATGTCAGACTTCCCAAAAACTTGGGCCACAGCTCTGTCAGTAATATGGAGTCTCTCATGTGACCCTAAGTCGGAGAGGCTTCAGATTCAGCAGGAACCAGAGATCCAGAGTTCCGACCTCCCCCGCAGCCCTCTTTAAAAGTAATGAATGAGGGACCAAGGCTTATATTAGTAATAAAGATTAACCTGCGCACTGGTAAACTTTATTACACCCCGGGTAACCCCTTTAACTAGATTACTTGTACACAGTGCAAATTTTGGATCAGTCTCCGATTGACTTTTTTTTTTATTATCCATAATCTCAACTAAAAGTTGGTCATCTTGAAAAAATGAAGCGCTATTGACTTTGACCGCTCGACATCACACCTCATGGGTCCTCATCTTTCTGAATATCAGCGGGGTTTGTTATATGTAAAAATACTGTAGGTTTTCTTTGCCGCACAATGCCCATCACCCACCGTACACTGACTTCAGTCCTTAAAGCAACAATCCCATTGCAGTGCATGCCTTCTCCTGAAGAATGAAGGTGTGGTCATAACTCAGCAAGTATTTCCGAGATTGTTGCGAACACTCCGCAGAGTCGCTTTATCGGGACTGTACAAGTCGCCTAAAAGCCCATAAAATTCTAATATGTAAATAGTGGGAGAATATAGCTTTGTGACGTGGCGCTGGCCTTTGTTATTGGAGGCGATCTTCATGTCCGTACATGTCCAGATTTGCTCGCTCGTCTCTAAATTTTCCCACAGTTATCTGTGAACAAAATGGAATCCTGTTCTTTGACTATGAAACATATTTAGGCTGTAGTCCAAGTGGAGCCTCACAAAGAAGGGCTTTCCTTCAAAGACGGCATGCTCGGTCAAGTTATTAGAAGTAGCTTTTTGCTGACTTTTGAAGTTATCTTTATGCCTACACCTTCAAGGTGTTTACCTTTCTCCATAAATGCTATACGCGCTTCTGGTTTGTCTTCTATGTAATTACCACATTCCTTCTCTTCCAAATGGTTCGGGATCTACAGCTACTGCCATGGCTGAGCCAAGTAATTTTCAGTTTAGTTCCCGTCTTGCGGAGCACCAGCTCCAACTTGCTCGCCGGAGGATTTAGCCACTTGTAGTCTCCTTAAAGACGTATTTTTAAAGTGGTCCCATTGTATGTCAGCCTTGTCAAAGCTCTAAGCCTGCGCTGAGCCGAGCGAGCGCGAGCTTCAGCCTCTACGGCTTGCTTATGGAGAGTAGAGATAAAAGGTGGCCGTGTACAATGGTTGGCAAGCGGCCAGAGCCAAGGAGTCAGTTTAAGCAGTAGATGCTTATGATTATTACAGGAATGTATGAGATCTTCTGGTCAGATTAGTGCGCCTATAAATGTGACACATAGCTGTGCCCTAAAGGTTTTCAATGCTTCGGTCCTAGGCTTTGTGTTAAAGAACCTTTCCTCTCTCTCCAACCTCCCTAAAAATTCATCAGTTCTTTCTCTGGTTACCTGATACTTGTGGGAGCAGTGATGGTCTATTGCAGACAAAGCTTTCAAAGAGGTGCTGAAAAGCAAAAACTCCCGAGAGACTTCGCTTCAGATGCTCGGTGAATTAGTATTTGCAGAAGAATATCCCAATACGCACAGATTTTTCCCATCCTTAGTATCCGATTTTATACTTTTCTTTTTTTTTTTTTTTTTTTTTTTTTTTCTTTTTTTTTGCATCGTTTATTTTATTTTTTTTTTTATCTTGATGTAACCGTGTTTATTGGTTCTTCCCAGTCAAACGCTTGCAATTCATTAGTCTTGACAATGATGAGTAACTTAAGGTGAAAGGTCTCTGCTGAATCGGCCTGGATAAGTTTTAGCTTAGAAGGTGAAAGAGGATCATGTTTGATTTACGTGTAATCCGTTGCCTATTTAGGTTTCAATTGACACAAACAAATACATAGATCCGATTTCTTCGGGAATATCTGTCTTCGTAAATTTTTATTTTGAACGTTTTTGTGCTTACCATTGTACATGGTCTAACCCGATTTTTCTATTCTTTTTGCAGAGATCGTACACGTTGGTGGTTGAAGCATGGGATCACAATAATGACACCAATGGTTAGTATGGACTAGATGAAATATTCCGAAGGAGAAGATCTTTTGACGGCTTTAGGCCTTGAAAACTGTACGCGGCAGAGCTCCATGCTCGATTGTGCTGCCATATTCCTCTAGTAGAGAGCACCACCTTAATATAGCTTCTATAGCGTGGCCCAGTTTTGTTTTATTTTCCATTTTGCAAAATCTGACCTAAAACTCCATGATCTTCTGTATTAGGTATAGTCTCCATAGGCTTCTATAGATGTCATGACCCCAAGTTAAGCTAGCTATAAGCACATATAAGCGTTTTTCCATGTGGGTTATTCCTAGTCGTTCCTAGATACCTCTGGTGGTGGATTCTCTCCCTGAGGAAAAGGATTGGGCATATTACTTTTTCAAAGTAATGTGGCATAGGCCGGACATCAGCTACACAATAGATGATTGGCGGGTCCATCTAAATTTGGTGGGATCAGTCAACCTTGACCTAATATATTTGGTTACCTTTAGTATCCCTGACTATCACGGACAACGTCCTGCTTCGTTCCTCTATTGTTTTCCTAGTGGAAAGGCCACTTTAAAGTTCAAACAAACTTTTCTCGAAGTTTGCTAAATGCACACGCCTTCATGAAAGTCAACCCTTAGCATGGGTAGGCATGGGTTAAACCGCAGTTTTTACTCGATTTCTTCCCTCTTCGCATTTTTTTTACTGCCCCAAAAAAATAAACAAAAGGAACAGCAACAGTTCATTCCCATCAAGAGACCACAGTGGGACTCATTTTTGACCTTCAAGTCAAACGGCTAGGGTTTAGTGATAGAAGTTTGTTTTTATTTCTCCTTTTCCTGCAAGCTAATGGTATTCCCATAGCTAGTCGCTTAAGTGCTGATAGGTTGATCTGAGGAATGACGGACCCTTCTGTACATGAACATTATTGGTTATGAAAATGTTTTGAAATGTCCGATGACAAGGGCAGGTGCAAGCCAAGGTTGGTCTAATCTGGTATTACTGTCCCCTCTAAGGATTGCGGGGATGGATTTAGACGAATTTTATAAAAAACTTGAAATGTATTCTGTAAGAAATTAAATATTGAATTTGTAGAGTTTTTTTTTTAATTTTTATTTTATTACTTTATGGGGCTATATGGACATATAAATGGTAACTCTATCACAAACGGAAAATTTTTAATATTGTCCCAGAAATTTTTTAAAAACAATTACCGTTCATGCCAAAGAGATCTCAGTTGGCTTGTAAGTTGCCTCCCTGAAAATGTTCCCCTTCTCTTGTTTGTTATACGAGGCCCTTGCGGTTTCTTGTTTGCTATGCTAAATGATCTGCCCCGTGCTTTTCTTTCCACTGTGTGCAGAGTTAATTTAAATGTTTTATGATAATTCTTCACTTTGCAGTCAAAGTAGCGCTCGCTGCAGGTCGTAAGACAGTGTCAGATCGTTTAAGTCATAAGGCCCAAGGTACAGAGTGAAATACCACAGATATATACAATATTCCGGGCTACTGTGAAATATTATCTCAGGTTATAATGTGAAGCAGATGAATGGGTTTTGCAAAGGGCATGTCGTGTCTTGGCATGGGCCTGCGGTGCCAGGAGGGTCATGTGGGTGAAAGCCTTCCAAATCTTAGGTTTTAGTTTTATCATGTAATTGGTTGATTTATATTACATTATGGGTTAACCTAAAAATTTTTTATTTCTTTTAAAGAGCGTGATGACATCATCGACAAGGCCACCTACTCCGGTATGATCAACCCTAGCCGCCAATGGCAAACCCTCAAGCAGAATGCTGGCATGGTCCACTTTGAGTACCAGATCCGGGTGACTTGCGGTGAACATTATTATGGCTTTGGTTGCAATAAATTTTGTCGACCCAGAGATGACTTCTTTGGACATTACATCTGTGACCAGAATGGCAATAAAACCTGCTTGGAAGGCTGGACTGGACCTGAATGTAACAAAGGTAGGTAGAATTGGTAAAATCCCAAGGTGCTGGATTCCTAACGTGCCTTGGAATTGGCTACTGGTGCCTAAAATTTTTGGTTTCTTATCAAAGCTGGCCCAACAATATATGACAGAAACCTGTCCAAGGCCACCAATCTGGTGGTTTGAGAAGACTTTAAGACCACATATGAATGCAATTTTTGGGTGCTCATCTCTAAGTTGTTGTGGTCCCGCTTGAACTTTTTGTCCATCCCTGTAGATTGTTTTTGATGTAGATTTTTTGTCGTTATTTAATGACTGACCTTTTACCCCATGTCCTTTTTCTTTAAGCGATCTGCAGTCAAGGTTGCAGCCCGAAGCACGGCACTTGCAAGGTTCCTGGAGAATGCAGGTAAAGTACATTACCACTAACTTTTTGAAATTTTACGAGAGAGTCTAAATCTCCTGAAATTCCTTTACACAATTGTGACCTATATCATTGTGTAGGAGCTATAATGGGATCTTTGCCAGTGTATTTCTTAGCTCCGTGTCGTTACAGGGGTTAACACTTTGTACTATCCATCCCCCACATCAAGTCTATCAATAGGCAAAAAGTGAGGCATTCTTTAGAATGGGATTAGTAAAATCTCTGGGTCCCTCGGCTCTTGTGAGCCAGCATCTGAGTGCTGAGAGGTTAATGGCTGAGATGGAATCTTGTCAGTAGACACTGTTTGTTGCTAAGCTTTGAAGTTGTCTGTGTTCTGGCTTTCATACAATGGAAAGCAGGTTTTATACATACCCGGACAATTTAATAATTAAAATATTGGGACGACTTGGAATTACAGATCACCTTTCATCTTCAACTTTATGGCAATGCTAAGTTTTTGCTATATTGTAGGACGGTTAAACATCAAATATACATTTTCTTACACATGTTTAGTGTGTGTATTTTATATAAGTAATATATTACATGTGCTCAGTCCAATATATTTAGCCCAGCACACACCATATTGTGTAGGTTCCAAACTATACAGATTTAAAAAAAAAAAAAAGTTAAAATTTATGAATTTTTTGTTTAAGATTTTTTTTTTTTTTTTTTCTCCAAACATGCTGTATACAACACCCAGAGCATTTATTTTATAAGTCGATTCGTGGGCCAAGGGCTAATGATTTGTGCACTTGTCACTTAAATAAACATGGCTTGCTGTGTCACTACAAGAACAACAGGCTTTGTTTCCAGATTTTAGGCTTTTCTCTTTGTACGTCTCGCCTCCCACTCAATGCTCAGACATGCACTACTGGTCATACAGTATTTGTTGAAGGTGCAACTTTCCCACACGTTATTTGCATACGTAGCCTTGTCCGATAGAGGCCTGAACAGTCTATATGGTGTGATGGGGATTGCACAGATTGTTCCTCATTGAGATTGTGGCTGGTCTTGGAGACCAAGGTGGCCAGTCTCGCTCAGGACCCAAAGGCCGTATTGGTGGTAAGGTCACTTTTCCATGGTCATATCTTAGCAAACGCATTATGTTCAGACTACCGATTCTTCTCAAAACTCTACTGGACCGACCAAAGAACCAGATGACGTCCAGATATTATGCCTTTAATAAGGTGGCTAACTTGTGCCCAGATTGTATTGCGTCTAGAATCTGGGTGGCATAATTTCCCCATGGTGGGACTATTAAAGGATTATCTTATCATGGCAAACCCTGTTAGGTAGACCACCCAATTGTCTACCAAGGCCGCCAACGTCAGGCATCCGTTCACACATAGACGTTATTCTTCTATTAAGTATTGTGTGACGGCCATATGACAAGCACAGCAGAGCTGAGGGTTAACCAGACTCCCTTTCCCTTTTGCTCCCCCGCTCGCTCCAGAACGCACTAGCTTTCCCATGATACGGATTTGCTCTCGCAGACTTGTATTTGAAGTCTTCGTGACCTCTATCTAATGGTTTATTTTTACAAATTTAAAGACCGCTTTGGGGGAAGTTTGGGTTCTTGGGCATTGAAGGAGTGTTTAGCTTTGGAATCCTTGATGTAATATTGAAGACCCCGCTAGCCTTTTCTAACTCTGCACGTCTGTTTCCTATCTTCGCTGCTTCATGTGGTTACCATTTTCAAATGGCGGCTTCCCTTTCGTTTTAGCGGATACAATTAATTTTTTCTAAACATGGATCACAGAATATAAGAGGGACTGTTTATGTAACGTGCGCGCGTTTGTAGAAATCTAGAATATACAAATGGAGCAGGAAAAGTCGGCGGGCAGGAAAGCCGCGTTGCCATTGTTCTCGCAGGTTTTTTTTTCTCTTTTACACGCAATGGATTGTCCAGTGTGACATTGCCTTGAGATTGATTTGTAGGGAGCACCCACCCGCCCTGTCTCATTTCAATGACCTGAGAATAGAGTATTATTGTGTTCAATGGCACCATGCAGGGTCTCCCAGAACAGTTATTCTTTTGTAGGGGTGGAAAAAAAAAAAAATTGGCTTCCAGACCTTGGCAAAAAATACTAGTATTTGTTTACAAGAGAGCACCAAAAACACCCGCTAGGAATGCAATACATTTTTATGCAAGCGGGAAGGATTCCTGTGCACTGAAGGCAAATTGTATAAACCTTTTGTCTATTTTCTTTCCCAACCTAGATGCCAATATGGATGGCAGGGACAGTACTGTGACAAGTGCATTCCTCACCCAGGATGTGTCCATGGCACTTGCATTGAACCATGGCAGTGTCTGTGTGAAACGAATTGGGGTGGTCAGCTCTGTAACAAAGGTATGCTAATCATACAGCAAACTCCGCATTCTCCCAGTCAAGCCTTTTGCTTTTTATGCAAGTTGTGTGTGTGTTTTTCGGTTAAATTGCATTCCGACCTTGGAGGAACAGCTGCAGAGCCCGTAGACATTAATATTAGTCCTTCCAGTGCATGAATAAATCTTTGTCTGCCGTCAAAATACCGCCTGACGGTGCACTATCCCACAATGTTCATCCCTGACCCATGCGTGCCATCTTTATTGGCAGATTTAAACTCCTGTGGGACCTACCAGCCCTGCCTGAATGGAGGCACTTGCAGCAATACCGGCCCGGACAAGTACGAGTGTTCCTGTCCAGAGGGGTATTCGGGACGGAATTGTGAAATCGGTAAAAATTTTATTTAAATTTTTAATTGAACTGTACAGTGATGTTCATAAATAGGCTACAGAGGATGTCCAGATTTAGCCATTTGTCTTTAAGAAACAGCACCACTCTTGTGCTCAGGTTGTATCTGGTATTGCAGCTTTACATAATGGAATGGACTGCAGCGCTGGATGCAATGTGTAGATTGCAGTTGTAGGCAGGAGGAACACAGACCTTTTTTTTTTTTTTTTTTTGCTAATCCTGGACAACTCCTTTAAGCTGTTGCTAATTTTCTTCGGTTTGTGTGCGACGTCTTCTCCTGAAGCTATGGGAAACTCCGTACGTCCTGGCTCAGACTCCACTGATCTAAGCTATGGCACATTGATCGGGTCAGCTTAGCATGAAAGATTATTTCCTTCTTGTTTGAAGTCGTGTTAAACCAAGCACTGTTAATGAGAATAAGATATAGCGGTATTAGCGCTGGTCACATCTTGCAGACCAAGGTGGTCTCTGTACAGGGTAGAAATAAAATGTATATAATATATATAATTTGTTTTAATAATAAATATATATATTTTTATTTTGTTCTTCTTACAGCTGAACACGCCTGTCTCTCTGACCCTTGCCACAATGGTGGAAACTGCTTGGAGACGTTTGGGGGATTTGAATGCAACTGCGCCCCGGGGTGGAGCGGCCCCACATGCTCCATCAGTATGTATTACATATGATCTAGTAACTATCCATGTCATCCATTCTATGACCGCCATTGTGTAACTTATTTTTGTTTCATTGTAGACATAGATGATTGTGCCCCGAATCCATGTGGGCATGGTGGAACCTGCCAAGATCTGGTAGATGGCTTTAAGTGCGTTTGCCCATCCCAATGGACTGGAAAAACCTGCCAAATAGGTAAAGCCTTAAGTGGTGTGTTTGCATATTTTTATGTAACACCTCTTTTATTCTTTGACTGTATGGGGGGTATATATGGCAGCCAACATACCTAGTGGTTAGTGTCTCCTATAAATGATTACTATATCCGTGGCCTCTAGATTAGACTGCCAACCCTCTAATGTGTCGGAGTCTCCTGGCATCTGTCAGGAGATAAGGATTGGGCTGTTGGATTTCAACATGTCCCATCCTTTTGTTCTCAACTCTTCCCATTCCAAACACGTGTGCTCCTCAGTTTATGGGATCGGCAGAAATGGCTATTGACACTAGTGAAGAAGTAAATCTGGTTTCTACGGTCTACTCTTTGGATCTAGTTTGAGTTCTTCCATTACCGTACGTTAGTTTACTTTGAGCAGGAATTCTCCATGTTCTAGTTTAGTGAGCACCGCTCGCATCTTAGGGCTCGGTTACAGCATTAACCATAAATAAATGACTATGCTTAACCTAAGTGGTGTACTCTGGAAAAGCATTTAGCACGAGCCTACGTTCTCCCCTGCTTGGTCCTGTGGGAAAGTTCCTGTATCTTTTCAGCCGTGTCAACTCCCACAGACCTAGGACTTTACAGCTGGGTTCCAAAATGTGTATGATCTCATGAAGAATGAGTTGTCTACATTCCCTTTATGAAGCTCTCTAATCTGCCTGACAATAGTGAACCCCCCCTCCCCCCTGAAATGGTCAATTGCCTCTTACTGTTCTTAATGAGCAATTGGGCAAATACCATTAAATTAAGGGGGGGGATTTTTTTTTTTTTTTTTGTCTACAAATCTCACCTTACAGGCAAATGGACTGGGCTGTTGTTTTATCCGAGGTTTAGGGAATGGTGGTACAAAGAAAGTTCAGAGGTTAGACTTGTATATATTTATGGAAAATTAGGAAAGCGGAACTTAATAAGCCGGCAGGATTACCGGAGTCTCTATAGATGTCCGAGTCTGGGAAAATAAACCTCCAAAGCTTTTCCGTTCCTCGATGTTGTGTATATTCTATACGCTAATAGAAAAAATATGGGTCATGTCTGACTTTCTACTGTTCCTAGTTATCCTTATAGGGACTGATTTTGCCCCTCTGCTCGCACTACTAGGTGTATGGATAAGGCTATGTTCACACCTAGTTTTTAAACATGTTAGAAAATGATCCCAGAAGGGACAACATGGTGGCTCAGTGGTTAGCACTGCAGCTTTGCAGCACTGAGTCCTGGGTTCGAATCCCGCCAGGAACAACATATGCAAGGAGTTTGTATGTTCTTCCTGTGTTTGCATGGATTTCCTCCCATTCTACAAAGACATACTTGAATGAGAAAAAAATAGACACACAGGTTGGACACACTTGTGGGATAATTTTTTTTTTTTTTCTCATTCAAGTATGTCTTTGTAGAATGGGAGGAAATCCATGCAAACACAGGGAGAACATACAAACTCCTTGCAGATGTTGTTCCTGGCAGGATTCGAACCCAGGACTCCAGCGCTGCAAGGTTGACCTATGCCATATGGATATCCTTCTAGCTGGAAAGCCATGCTAAAAAAAAATCTTTGGTTCCCTTTTCAGATGCAAACGAGTGTGAAGTTAAACCCTGCGTGAACGCAAACTCCTGCAAGAACCTGATCGGTAGTTATTACTGCGACTGCATCCCCGGCTGGATGGGTCAGAACTGCGACATCAGTAAGTGCCATTGACATGTCCTTCACGTCTTCCTGTCTCCCAAGGGACAAAGTAACCTCGAACTAGTTTATGAACCCAAGATGAAAATATACATTGGCTAATATAATATAAGGAAAAAGGGAGTTGTCAGCCTGGAAAGAAAATATACAATTTTATCAAAGCGTATTAGTCTGTAGTAGGGGCATATTCTGATAACATGGCTGAAACAATGATGTGAAGTCTAGAAAGCTTATGGAAGAATTACTTCAAGGTCCCACCCTTAAGAATAACCTTATCTAAAGGAAAGGACGCAGGAAATTCAACAAAAGCATATCTAGCTCCTGTAATACAGATTTACATTCTGTCGCCATCAGCTGAAGTGTGCGTGGCGAGCCCTGGGTTCAAGTACTATTGTGTAAAAAAAAAAAAAAAAAAAAAAAAAAAAATGTATTTTTCTTTTTTAGATATCAATGACTGTATTGACCAGTGCCAAAATGGAGGAACCTGCAGGGTATGTCTTTATCTCATCAGTTACACTTACGTGTGTGCGTATCTATCTATCTATATCATATATCATTCAGAGAGGTTAGGGCACTGATTATATAAATTTATATTACTATATGATATGCAAAGACCTAATTTTTCGCATGTCCTTGTCCGCTTTGGACATTCATGGCAGACATCCCACAGCGGAGCTGCCCCTAGTGGTCGTAGCCTAAAACGAATCCTGTCTGCCATGGTCGCCATTATTTCTTGTATACACATGTAGAGGGGATATATTATACGCTGCATGCTAGAATATTGCCCTTCTCAGGGTGGGCAAGGGTTTAGCAGGAGGGGCAGGGTCTCCCGTGGACCAACAAACTTACTATAACTTAATTTCTAAAAACCCAATTCTGAATAAATTTTCCCTCCATTTATCCCTATGCCTGGCAAACCAGACAAATACTCATTTCAATAGGCGAAAAAAATCCGTGCACGTACGGCCATCGTAAGAGCTCATTGTGCGTCTACGCCCGTGTTTGTTTTTATTGTGGGACCCTGGCGCTTTGTGACGGAAAACCATAATCTACTACATTCATTTAGGGATTTTTTTTTGTGTCGGGATTTTCTTTTGGGACAAGTGTTATTGTTGGATCTAAGTAAACAGCCTTCCTTTTGTTTCAATTGCAGGACTTGGTTAATGGATTCCGCTGTATCTGTCCAGCCGGCTATGCAGGGGAGCGCTGTGAGAAAGACATCAATGAATGTGCCAGCAACCCTTGCCTGAATGGGGGTCACTGCCAGGATGAAATCAATGGCTTTCAATGTCTGTGTCCTGCTGGTTTCTCTGGAAACCTCTGTCAGGTGAGCGCCGGTGAAATGCAAACCTTAAGGAATGGTTGTAGGCCAATTTTTTTTCTTCCTCCTCCTCCTCCTCCTCTCTCCTTTTCTAATGATTTGTACACTACATACCTTATGTTCAGCCAGGCTTGCTATATAGTCATACTCCTTACAGCTGTCTGCCAATAAAGTGTTAGTTGGGGGGGGGGGGGGGGGGGGTGGAATGAGTAAGAGAAATCGGATCCATTCAGTTAAACAGATCGCAAATGTTTGCGTGTTAGGAGTTTTCTTGTACGTTCTCTGCTGGCCTTTGGTGACTGCTTTATATCCACGATCTGTCTGCTCGGATCTCGGCGAACCAGGGCTGTACATTCTGCTTTAAGTAAAATTAATGGAGGCAGCTAGATGAAAAGGTCAGATTCCAGAGTGTCTGCTCGCTTTAGCATTGAATAGGGTCATAATAAAACCTTTGTTTTTGCTTCCCCTTCACCATTTACAGTTGGACATAGATTATTGCGCGCCCAACCCATGCCAGAATGGAGCCCAGTGCTTTAATCTCGCCACGGATTACTTGTGTAACTGCTCCGAGGACTACGAGGGGAAGAACTGTTCACAGCTAAAAGATCACTGTCGCACGACTCCCTGTGAAGGTATGCGTGCCAGTCATTGTTGTATCACGGGCTCCCACCAACCGCTCCATCACTTGTGTGCAACAACCGCGTAAATGGTCATGACCCTCACAGTGGGATGATAAAATCCAGCTGTGTCTGGGGGGTTCAATCCTTAGGATGTTGGAATGGTTGCTCCAGGGGCCAATTAAGGGCTTTGACCTATTGCGTTTTGGGATTTAAAAAAAAAATAAAAAAATTGGGGAATAAATTTTCTAAAAAATTTTTTTTAAGCCTCTGGACTCTAAAGGCTGTATTGTATGAGCAGTAACACCTGCATTTTGTAGATTTTTTTTTTTTTTTTTTTTTAAGACCCCAGTCCCCCCGCCCGTCATGTAAATATTGGGCAAAAATATACAGTATGATCGAAAATGCTCAGGATTTGATCACATGACTCTAGAGTCATGTTGCGACTGGAACGCATGACGATGGTCAGCTGTTCTCCATATGTTACATTAGTAAGTTTGGCTGACCCCACTGATACTGCATTGACCTAATCATGGACAGGGTGGGATACGTATAATATAGATTATAATAGATCTCTTCTCATAAATTTATTTGTTTTTTTGTAAAAGTGCTAAAAAATAATTGTCACAAAATACTCACATTTCCCTTCCTCTTTTCAAGTGATTGACAGCTGCACGGTCGCGGTGGCCTCTAACAGCACCCCAGAAGGCGTGCGGTACATCTCTTCCAATGTATGCGGACCACACGGCAAATGCAAGAGCCAGGCTGGTGGCAAATTCACCTGCGAATGTAACAAGGGCTTCACCGGCACTTATTGTCACGAAAGTAAGTGCACCCCAATAATGGGAGAGACCACTTTATGGACAGGTCCAAATTTGTTTTACAGTATATAATATATGGGTTTTTTTTTCTATTACAGATATCAATGACTGTGAAAGCAACCCTTGTAAAAACAGTGGGACCTGCATTGATGGGGTGAACTCCTACAAGTGCATTTGTAGCGAAGGATGGGAAGGAACCTACTGCGAAATAAGTGAGTACATTAAATTAATTCTTTGTTCCCCGTTAACTCTGAATTTGGCACAGCCAGGGAAGACTTATGGGTATTGCCCTCAAGCATTGATTGATCCTATCCATGGTTGTGTTCAGGTTGTATAGCCAAGGTGGTGGGGGCTTCATCCATAGACTGGCGAGGCTTGATGTGTTGCTGCTCCCTGACAGCCTGACGTCCATGATCCTCTTGTGTTAACCATGTGCTATATCTGTTGCTCTTGTTTTTAGACATAAATAACTGCAGTAAAAATTCTTGTCACAATGGAGGTACTTGTCGAGACTTGGTTAATGATTTCTACTGTGAATGCAAGAATGGGTGGAAAGGAAAGACGTGCCACTCCCGTAAGTGTGTGCTTGTAATTGAGGATAAATGTTGATCTTTTTGAGTGCTGAATCTAAAACTGTTTTCTTTTTTTCCCCCCTTGTACAGAAGACAGTCAGTGCGACGAGTCCACCTGCAACAATGGTGGGACTTGCTATGACGAGGGCGATACCTTTAAGTGCATGTGTTCACCAGGATGGGAGGGAACCACTTGTAACATTGGTAAGTTCATCGGGACAACTTGGTTGATCATATACTAGGCCTGTGAAACTGGTATGTCAAAGCAGATCACTGGTGGTCATGAAATGCCCATTTAGAGAACCCCAGTGTAGGTTCTAACGTAATGGCTTGGCAGGTTATCGTGGCCAACTGGTAGGACATCTAATGTGTATGAAGGTGTCTGGACTTCCTTTACGGGTGGATGTTGAGGGGCAAAGAAGGCTTGGACTGTATAATTTCAACTATCCTGATGCTGTAGTTCTCATAGGAGAAAGGCCGCCACCATAGGTGATTGGGGTGAGAACACTAAGCCATAGTCAACAAGAACATGGTGGGTTTGGAGGAAAAGCTGTCGTCTGATGTCTACAGTGTACAAAGTGTTGTAGGCCCTCTATGTCTATAGAAGTTGCCAGTAGCAGAATAGTTGGCCCTAATAAGTCTGTAATGGTCAGGTTTTTTTGTTTGTTTTCCGGACCTTAATAACAGGAAGGAAATGGGGAGCAGTGACCTCCTGGCTCGGGAATAAAGTAGTCCTGTAACTATTAGTAGATGTCAGGCTCTCACGGTGCTCAGTATGACTTGTAATCTTCACAGGTTGGGATTTGCAGGGGTACGGGCTCAGCAGATGGCAGGCATTTGTAGCTTGCAATGTGTAGAGAATAAGTAACAGGGAAACATCCTGTTTGCTCTAAAGACCTCTCTGTTTCATGCTCGGTTTCATGCTTACTTTGCACTGTTTTCCTCATAGCAAGAAACAGCAGCTGTTTGCCAAATCCTTGCTTCAATGGTGGAACTTGCATAGTCCGTGGGGACTCTTTCACTTGTGTTTGCAAAGAAGGCTGGGAAGGTCCGACGTGCTCTCAAAGTAAGTTTGTTTTAAGTGCTGGGCTGCAATGGAGGGGGGGAAGGGGGCACCGCGCGGAGACCTTTTCGCTCATCCTGTCACCCCGTGCACCTTAAATTGAAACCAGAAGTGGGAAGCATTTGATGTGGACTTCAGCATCACCTGAATCATGTCGTGCTGTAACTTTAAGTAACAGAGGCTCAACCTGGGCATGAGAAAGTTGTGCTGGAGATAACCAGAGACAGATGTTGCCCTGCGTTTTCCTATACAAGTTGTCTGCTTCCCCCGGTTCGCTTTTATCCTGTGCCTTTTCTTCCTCTTTACATATAAGGGGCTCTTCCTGTGTTTGCAGGATTTTCTTATAATACATATAATTACGCCATGATTGACTTTTGTTTGGAGTGAATTATAGTTTTGCAGCCTTTGTTTAATTTATGCTTTTGCTTTGGTTTTTAGATACCAACGACTGCAACCCACATCCATGGTAAGTGCAACTGCAAACAAATACCTACTCTGACAGTCTATATATAATCCGCCCAAGATGCCCTCTTGTCTATAGTTCAAAGCAATAGGCAGTATTTTTTTCATGTCATTGCATAATTTGCATTGTCTAAAGGAGTCCAACCTCTGGCCACCCACCGTACGGGGTAGGAGGGCTTTCCCTGCTTGCCCTTTTCAACTGTGGCACCTATGAAAGGAGCAGGCAATGGATTGCAAGGTCTATATGGCCGCCATTCCACTTGTCCTATGCAATCGCCGTAGACCATGTTGAACTGGACCACCAGGTCCGGTGGGCTCAAGCTCTAATGCAATAATAGTCCAGCAAAAAAGTCCTAAATTTGAAGGGTGTTGTGATCTATTTTTGGGGCAGTGGTAGGCAACCTTTTTGTAGAACTAGAACTCCTAGCATGCATACTTGCTTTGCTGTTCTTGGAAGCGAATGGAGCATGTTGGGAGTTGTAGTTCCACAGCAGCTGGAGTGCCAAAGGTTGCTGACCCCCGTCAGAGGAGTTGTCCCAAGAATCCTTTTATCTAGTGGGCCAAGAACCCCAGTCCGTCATTGCTTGTAGTGTCAGATATGTGATCCTGTTAAGCCATAGTATAACCGTATACCCCTGCCAGGCTGATTCTACACCATTCCAGCCATGTCTGCCTTGGCATACTGAATCACAACCATCAAAAAGGCCGAATCTTAGGGGAATTGCGCTTTCCCATCTGGCCGCCTGTATTTTTACACAGTCATGATCATCTACTTCCTAGTAAAGGGAACAAGCCGGCGTTGTAAAGAATATTTTATGAACCTATTAAATTCTTTAGATGTACAAAAGGAAGACGTGGGCTTCTCTATTCTGCTCGGACTTGGGAACGTGTATAAAATATCTCGTCGTGATGCAAATAAACAGTGATGGTTTATTGTAGCAAAGAGATTAAAGTCTGCGTTGTGTTCTTGCAGCTACAACAGCGGAACCTGTGTAGACGGAGACAACTGGTACCGGTGTGAATGTGCTCCTGGATTTGCTGGTCCTGACTGTCGAATTAGTAAGTATTGCCCTAGTCCTGGTCTAGTGTTCTCCCCATACATCTGTATAGGATCTCTTTTATGTTATGGGAGTGTTTGAAGCTTCTGGGCCCGACTGCAGAATCTATCATGGGGCCCCTTTTACCTTGTGACGGGTGGACCTTTTGGGGGCCGCCTAAGGCAATCGAGTCACTTACTCTAGGTTCACACCAGCACTTGGGTTTCCATTCTTTGAGCCCAAAAAATGGAAACCCAATCTGCTTATACAACGGTTACCTGCGGACACTTGTAGACTCCATAGACAATAGGGTCTACCTGGTTTCCACCTGAAAAATGGAATGGGGAACGGAATCCCAGAGTGCTCACCGAGCGCATATATGGACCCAGCTTTATACCTTATTATATGGCTGTACTGGGTAGTAAGGGGTTATAATGTAGATGAATTTTATAAGCTATATTATACGTACATGGCTGAATGTACCTTTTATCCCGAGCCATTATGTCTCCTAGAGGATCAGAAGGGTGACCCCATAGCTGCATTTGTACCCTTTTATATATCCCGGCATACCTTGTGCCTCTCTCCGAATCCTCTATAGGTCAGACTGATCAATAGGTCAGATTTGACAATTTGGTTGGGAGAGAAGGGGTTAAGCCTCTTCTTGCTTCCATATCGTTCTGCCTGGGGATGGCACAGACTGTAATTTCCATCCCGCCTGGCATTCTGTAGCCTTATTTTCAATGGCATTCTGTCACAAATGTTAGCCCTGTAGATTTCACACCAGATTCCGTGTAGAAAGCCATACCAGTGATAATACAGCTGGGAACCTTTCACACACCCATTTATGAATAGGCTTGCTCAGATTTGGGTGGCAGCCAAGCGGGGTCTAGTTGGCGTATGGATAACTACATCCCTCCCTGCTTGTTAGAAGCTCCGGCCAGCGTGCTGAGTGCAGGGTTTTACAGGCAGGGAAGTTCTTTTGTGTTTGTTCATCAGAGGAAGAGATTGGACTTCTAAGGGAAAGATGATGATGATGGTGGTGGGGAGGAGGTAGACGGCTAGTCCGACAACTCTGTAAGAGAACTGGCTCCATTTTATTACAGTATAATATCCTTTCCTTTAGCTTTGGAATGAGCATTTTCTATGTAAAAGCTGGTAACCTCGTGTATACTGGGTACGCAGTCTTACAAAGGATTTCCTACTGGAATTAAAAGTTAGAATTTCCATCTGGTTCTGACCATCTCTATGGATTCAGATTTGGAGCTGTATGAGTTGTCTGAAATCAGTAAAAGTGCATCCACTATTTTGGGCTAGTCATGGGGTTGTCATTATTAGTGAGTCCTCCAGGGTGGGACTGACCCGCCAAGTACCAGAGGATCCGTTACACAATAATGGAGCCAGCAGAAGGCAACTCAAATGGAAGGGTTAGGGTCTATTTCCTATAGGGTGGACCCCTGGAATGATGATCTCCAACACTGGATGCTTCCCATGTGTTTGTTTCTGTATGCCTTTATACAGCAGCTAGCCCGATTTCTGATTATGAAACTAAACTGCTAAGAGACAACTCGTGTACGGCCATATTGGATTTTACCAATTTTTCCCAATACTTTTATCTCTAATACAGGGAAACCACTTGCTTGGCTGAAATTCTGGGCCCCAATGCAAAATCTGAAATGGGATTTCTTAACTCTTTCAATTCCTTTTATAGAACCAGTTCTATCCTATGTGACGGGACAACCTCATACCCTAGACTCCTTTGTGTCTGCCTATGCACGGCCTACATTTATGCCCCTGTTTTAGGCATTGCAATTTATGTATAGAACTGGGCAATTTTGCAATTTACCATTTTTAGGATGTGGCCCAGTCTGGAGACTCCTTATAAAGGGGTCAGTCCGTTTTTGCATCATAGATCCCAAATGCTTTTATTTTAGGACTTTATTACTGGGGGTGGGCCGCAAGTTCTGCACATACACCCCACAGTAATGGGCGGTTCGCCCTGTATCCTATATTTTTGAGCAGTTTTATTCACAACACTAGTAAACTGCTTCATTGTTCTTAATGTGGTTTATTACAGTAAATCTGCCATTGCGAAGCCGTCAGACCACAGCTTTACCTTTGCCCTTAAACACTTAACAATATCTTTGAGTTTCACCACTTCTCTTCTTGTGTTGGCGCCAATGCTCGTAGAGTTGTATACGTTGCTCTGCTTTTATTGCTGTTACAAAGGTTACTGTACTTGATGATATTAGCAATATAATGAGAGGCCAGATCATAGTGTTGCACAAGACGCTTCAGTGAATGAATCTCTAAACAGAATGTATTTTCCTTCTAGATATTAATGAGTGTCAGTCTTCTCCTTGTGCCTTCGGAGCTACATGTATAGATGAGATCAATAGCTACCGTTGTATCTGCCCACCTGGTAGCAGTGGTCCAAAGTGTCAAGAAGGTAAGAGCCTGCTCTTTATCCACTGAATCTGTAGCTTGAGAACTGTTCACATGATGTATGTAGGATCTGACGTGACCATTCACTTGTGGTTATGTGGCTGCGGCCTTGCCTATTATCTGCCATTGTACATAGAAAGCTAGTTTGTGTATTGTGTAGCTTCTGATCAGTCACACTTGGGCTAAGATTGGAAATGAACGAAAAACATCAGGGATGGAACTTGACAAAAATGGTAGACTGTTGGCAGAGCCCCTACTCAATATCTAGGAAGACCTTGAAAAGGAATTGGTCACCATGATAGACCCCAAACTAAGTCCCCTTGCACATGACTGTCATGTGCATGTCCGTAAAAAGCGGAACATCCATTCGCTATCCTTGTTTTCCACAGACCCAGACAATTCCATGAATGAGCCAGGTTATAAGAAAGGACAGGAATAAAACCAGCCCTGACTTTTTCAGCTTAGACTTGTGGTCTCTACACCGAAACGGGGTTGTGTGCAGGGGGCAGAGAAGTGAATGGATCTTGGTACATGTAGTCGCACGCGTTGGGCTTAACAGATGACTTGTATGAGCCCAGCGGGACCAGTGGTTGCATTAGGCTATTGGAGTGCTGGGAATGCAGCCATATGGTTCTACTTGGCCATTTAGGACACATGTCTTGCGTTGCGGAGTGGGTTTTATCTGCAGTCAGTGGATGCCATTGTACTGTAGATAGTTGGTCACGTACCATGTCCTATGCGCTCACCATCTCTATTCTGCAGTTACAGGACGGCCTTGTATAATCAACGACCATGTTATGTCAGATGGAGCCAAGTGGAACGATGACTGCAACACATGTCAATGTCTAAATGGAAGGGTTTCCTGCTCTAAGGTAAGATGGACAGTGACGGCTGCTTTTGATGAGACGCATGCTGTACACACGGCTGGCTTTTTGAAGACTCGCTGTGCTTTATTTTCACGCACTGGATTATTCATCCTTGGAGACGATGCGTTACGTCTGTTCAGATGTTTCCTTGCTTGACAGAACATAAATTTCCCAACTTTTGTGAGGTTTGGCACTGTGCTGCTAGTTCAAAAGCTATATAGTCTATTACCTGTGATCTAGGTTTGTGTCTTGTGATCCAGTACCAGCCATATACAGTTCTCTGGTAATGGCGGAGAGATTTCAGACTTGACTTCTAGCCTTGTGAAATTCCACTGACGGGGTATTAGGATTATTCTTCATTCTGGATTATAAGATTACGTACATGTCAGTACCGTGTACGAGTGATGGGGCTGGATTATTATGGCTTGTATAATAGAAAACTAGTGCACAAGCCATGAAAAATAAACTTGGCAAATTGTTTTGGCACTTTTTTTTGGTTCCACCCATGACTTGGACATGCTGGGCACAAGACCTTTGTCCCCTGTCAGATTAATCACGTATGCCAGACACCAGGAATCTACGTCAGCAAGGAGCTGGCGTACATTTCTGTTTAGGTGGACAGACCCCAGAGGATGTGCCTAATCTGTGATGATAAAGATTGGCATGGAAAACTTTGGTCTTGATAACTCGGCCCCAGGATACCTATCTTACGTTACAATTTATTTATTTTTTAGGTATTGTGTGGCCCTCAACGCTGTAATCTACACAGTAAAGGTCATGGCGAGTGTCCTGCCGGCCAATCTTGTGTCCCCATTAAGGACAACCATTGCTTCGTCCCTCCGTGTACTGGAGCTGGAGAATGTTGGCCCTCCAATCAGCCGCCGGCGAAAACCAAATGTAATGCCAATGCAAGTTATCAAGACGACAACTGTGTGAACATCACTTTTACCTTCAATAAGGAGCTCATGTCCCCAGTAAGTGAGACCTGTATCTGAGACTTCCAATGGTACATTAAGGAGATCCTTTGTAATCTCCACCAACCAATGTCTGGTCACCTCAATACCTTATACCAATATGGTTTGAGAAATGCAATAGTTCACTGGTTGTCACATATTGGTCTGTAGACTTGCTTGTGTTACTAGTTACTAACTTGTTGTGTTTGTATATCAGGGCCTCACTACAGAAAGCATTTGCAATGAACTGAGGAATCTGAACATCTTGAAGAATGCTTCAGCCAAATATTCAATCTTCGTTACCTGCGAGCCATCTCCTTCGGCAAACAATGAGATCCACGTTGCTATAGTAAGTAGGATATGTGGTGCATTATACAGCCTGGTATATGTAGAGAGGTGTTGTGGGATCAACCCGGGACAGTTTTATAACCTACAGCTAGAATATCTACATGAGAGGAAACTGGGTGAGGGTGTATAAGCTCCAAAAGATGGTCTTGCCCACCACCACTTATTCTAAATATATATTGTTCCCCTTTAGTCTGCTGACGAAACCAGAGATGGAAGGAGCACGATTCAAGATATCACGGAAAAGATCATAGACCTTGTTAGCAAGCGGGATGGAAACAACACCATCATCTCAACGGTGGCAGAAGTCCGAGTCCAAACACACACCAAAAACAGGACTGGTGAGTGTTATGGAAGTAGTGGTTATATTAGGTGGTTTTTAGACTTCTATAGTCAGCAGCCATAGCCATCTATTTGCTATATGAAGAGTGACAGGTCAACCAGCATTGTTCCATTTTGACCTAGGCTGGAGTCTGGTGAGAGCCTTGAAATGTGACCCACTTGGTGGACTACAAAGCCTAATAACTAGACCGGGCATGGCCAGACAGACACATTTAAGAAGAGTCTGTCCAGTTTATCAACTTAACCCCACATCTAGATGGGTTGAGGTGACCTGAATCATTCCCCTAGTGAATCGTTGCCTCCATAGCTGAGATATCACGGTCTTTGGTATATATAAACAAGGGTTTGTCACTTACCTCTTTTGGAGCAATGAGGGCATGGACATTGCTCCAAAGAGCCCATATGGATGCAAAATCATCTAGCTGTACAATGGAGGCAACAATTTACAAGGGGACAACTCCCTTAGACTCAGGATGCCCTAACCTATATGCGGGGATGTGGTGATGTGTTGGGTTGGGTTGATCTACTACCGTGTGTTGAGACATGTGCTAACCACTCTCTTATCTTCCCACTAGATTTCCTCGTACCCTTGCTCAGCTCCATTCTCACGGTGGCCTGGATTTGTTGCCTGATAACCGCCTTTTACTGGTGCATCTGGAAACGTAGAAAGCCAAACAGCCAAAGCCACACGGCCTCTGACGACAACACGACCAACAACGTCAGGGAGCAACTGAACCAGATCAAAAACCCCATCGAAAAGCACGCAGCCAACAGCGTACCCATCAAAGACTACGAAAACAAAAAAATTAATGCAAAAATAAGGACACACAACTCAGAAGTGGAAGAGGACGACATGGATAAACACCAGCAGAAGAGCCGATACGTCAAGCAGCCGGCGTACACGCTGGTAGACAGAGATGAGAAGCCGCCTAATGGCACTCCAACAAAACAGCCAAACTGGACAAATAAACAGGACAACAGAGACTTAGAAACAGCACAAAGCTTAAATCGGATGGAGTACATCGTATAGCGGACTGGGGCGCTGCCATGCAGAGCTGGTGTCTGCTGTTAAGGGCTCGGGAGTCTCTAGTTCTTAAACTGTTGTGTAATATTTGAGTCTAAGGCTATTATTTACTTAGAATCCCTATGTTAATTTAAGTTTTGACAAGCTGGCTTACACTGGCAAAGATAGTTGCTGTGGTTGGCTGGAATACCAAGTGCTGCATTTCACATCTATGCAAAACTAGTGAAAAGTGCCCTAATGTAAATTCAGACGCAGCTGAAACCTCTTAGAAAATCGTGCATTGCCTTTGCAGTTAGCTAGTTTTTTTTATTTTTTTTATTTTTTTTTTACCCTCCACATTTTTTGACTCTTGTCCCTAATAATACAGCCTGTAGAATAATCCCTTTTTTATTTATATTTATTATATATAATTTTTTTTATTTTGTATATTGGTTTTTATAGTAATGTACAACTAGTTCTGTATTTTTGAAAGTGCCTTTGTAGCTCAGAACCACAGCAACTATCGAAATTTAAGTTTATTATTTATTTTTTTTTTATTGTATTTTGTGTTGGGAATTTTTTTGGCGGGAGGGCGGGCGGGGGCGAGACTGTCAGCTGTTGCTGGTAAAATGAAGAATTGTCCAGTAGAAGTTTTTTGTATAGACCTGTAAATATTTTTTTTTTTTTTTTTATTTTTTTATTTTTTTTTTTTATTAATCACTGTGTATATTTGATTTATTAACTTAATAATCAAGAGCCTTAAATATCATTCCTTTTTATTTATATGTACTTGTTTAGAGTTGAAGGTTTTTGATAGCTTTGTAAGCTCGTGGCTTCAGTTTTTTTTTGGTTATTTTTGGAATTCCTTTCTCGTTACATGTTAACTATATGCCAAAATTTACGGTGTTCTAAAATAGTTTTATTTTTTATGAATAGGACGGGCGCACATGCCTCAATGCTGTTTTTTGTACATTTGTCAGATGTTAAATACCTTTATAAAGCATCACTTAAAAGAAAAAAAACAAAACTTTTTTGTAAGTTAAGAATGAAACCGTTTTCAGAGGTAGAGTTTAGGAAAAAAAAAAAAACTTTTGCTGCTTTGGCTTTCATATGAAAAATAACAAAAAAAAAATATGGCAAAAAATTGTGTGACTGGCAGATATTCTGCTACAAGGCAGTCTAAGGAACCGTGTAGAGCTATCCATGTACAAGGAATGTCAGCGTTCATGTTGGAGAGAAAAAAAAAAAAAAAAAATTAAAAAAAAAAAAAAAAAAAATTGTGTGAAGTTCGAAGCTCCGCAATCTTCTATTTTGTAAATTTCTGATTTTTATTTTTTTTCAGTTTTGTTTTTTCTTCCACCTTGAAAATGTAACTAAAGAACCACTTGTAGATATTTTTTTTAATTTTTTTTTTTTTTTTTGTAATCTACTGATACTTAAGAGTATTCTGTTAAGCTAGTTTTTGAATACTTGAACAGTAGAAACCCAGCGATCACTGTTGCTTTTCCACCAAACACATTGCCTTCCATACCGATAAGACACACAGGCGTTTTATCTTGGAGACCCCCCCCCCCCCTACGCTGAAGATGGGGGTTTGCTACTCGTATCCCAAAAAAAGCAAAAATTCAATCCCCATGTTGAGTTTCATGTTGTCGGATAACGATTTTTCTTTCTGTATTCTAGCATTATCCTAATACCACTCATCAAAAACCAATTGCCGGTGTGTCCTGCCCAAAAAAACATTCCATCTGTGGACTCCTGTATGACTGCAGGGATGTGTAATTCACTCTTCTCCCAATCCCATGGTTACAAACTGTGTACACAGCAACATAAAGGGTTAACCTCCAATTCATTAACCAGACAGATCCTGAAGATTCCCTGTATTGTGATATTAGTGTTATATAAACCCTGCCTCTTTGATGTGTTGTTCAAGGCTACAAATTTTGGAAAGTAATATTTATTAAATTTTTTTGTATGAAAACCTGTGACATTGGATTTCACGTTTGTTCACACACTGCTTGTTATCACCTATCTCGTTCTGTATTAAATGCACTAGCATCTACCACCTGCACACAACTGTGGCATCCATTTTGTGAGCTACGGAAGTATCCACTACTTGGGAATAGACCCTAGTTTTCTTCTAAAAAAAAAAAAAAAAAAAAAAATTTTTTTTTTATTTCACACAACTTGCATGCACGCGCACACATATACACACTTGCCGTATGGCTACAGATTAGAGAGTACTCTATGGGAAGTGGAATGGCAGCTTTTGGTCCTGATTCTGACACGGGCAGCTGCGTCAGAATAGGGCCAAAATGCGCCGGCGCGGCTTCTGACGGTCGCGGCTTCCTGCTCCGGAGTAGGCCCAACTGAATGGGCCTAGTCCAGAGGGTGCTGCCATGAGGCGGACGCCGGGGCTGAATCGGCCATGGAATCCACCTGAAGAAAGGGCAGCTCGTGGTCTACATAGACCGCTATTGTGAGGGGGCGGATTATGACATGGATTCAGCGCCAAAATCCACCCCGTGTGAAGGAGCCCTTAGGCCTTATTCACACACCAGTGAAAAACTGCCATCACGGCCATCCTAAATACAAGAATAAGATGGAGGATCTTTATGAGGCCTGGCGTTTTCAGTGCCAGTCTTGATCTCCTGTAACATCAGAGGGTAACGCCTCACTTATGATCAAATGCATATCTTCTGCCTGGCCGTACACCAGCTCATAGCTGGCCTCCAATTATTATACCCTGTAGATATGCTGGGCATATAATACTGGGGGGAGGGGGACCACTGCTGGGCATACAATACTGTGGGGGGAGGGGGGTGCAACGACACTGGTGGGCATGTAATACTGTGGGGTAGGGGGCACTGGTGGGCATATACTGTGGGGGGCCCCCCCAGTGCTGGGCATACAATACTGGGGGGGAGGGGAACAACAACCCTGGTGGGCATGTAATACTGGGGGACACATAATACTGGGGGGATGGGGCACTGGGGGAGGGCCGAGACGAAAGTTTGCACCCGGTCCACAAGACACTGGTTACGCCACTGCTTGGTCATATGGTTTCCAGGCAGTATGGTCCATAGCAATCAGTTTGTCTTAGAATACTCTGCTCAGGTAATCTGCTACATAATCTCAATCTTAATTTAAATTTTAGATACAAAAATTTTTATTTTCTAGATTTTTTTTTTTTTTAGGATCGGTAAAGGGGTTGTGCAGAACTTTACAAATATGGCTGCTTTTTTTTTTCTTCTTCTCAGGAAGTGACATCTCTGTTGGTCACCTGGCCATGTTACAGCTCGGATCAAGGAATGGGTTAACTTTTCTCTGCTGAACACTGGGCCTGGTCGGCCATCATAAGGGAATGTTTGGTTATTTGATCATATTACTTTTACACAGGGCTGGGTGACATTGTTTTGGAAATGTCAACATCATAATGGTGCTCCGATACGAGCGAGTGTTGTGTACGAGCACTGACTCCATATGTGGCGGCTACCAGGGAGGAGCAAGAATATACCAGGAAGCTTTACATCGACAATGGGGGGTAAATTGGGAGATGCTTGGTGACACATGAAAAACCTAAGGCCTCATGGGACGATACACAGCGCTAAAGTGCTGCGGGAAAAACTGCGGTGGTTTTCACAGAAAATTCACGGAGTTTACCTCTGCGGACTTTGTTACCATTATATCTATGGGAAAGCCGCCGGCATCTCCGTAGATATAATTGACATGCTGCAATTTCCAAAAACGCGCCGGTTTGGAAATTGCAGCATGTCTGCGCTGTGGTTTGAAACGCAAAGTGGGCATGGGATTTGCATGTATCCGTCAACTTTGCAGATACTGTAAAACGCTGCAATTTTTCCTGCAGCATTTCCACTGCGGGCAAATCGCGGCGTTTCCGGCCCAAAATGGGTATATTTGTGTGTAAAGATGTGTCTAACTCTCTTATGTCTTGAACTTTACGTCTTTGCCTTGAACGTTGCAGTCTAGGATATGTCATGGGGTCTAATATCCTAGAAAACCTAGAATGTGTCGCTAATTATATTAAAACCAGATTTATTTTTTTTCTCTAATCTTTTATTTTCCGATTGTACCATTTTTTTGTATTTTCTGGACGTGATTATGGGGGAGGCCATCTTGCCTGAGCTTCTCCTTTGCTCCGTTAACAGCATTTAGTGATATGCTTTACAGTAGTGGCATGGCCATAGGCAGAAGTAAATTGGAGGTCTATGAAAGTGTTTTCTAGATGAGGTGTAACATAATCTATAGTCAGTAATAGATGCAGTGATGGGTTAATAGGTTTATCAGTAGAGGTGTTATCTTTTATTGTAATGCTATTTGTGAAACAAATAAGGTGACTGCTGCAAAGAAAACCTACAGATTTGGCAAGTGTGTGTCTATTATTAATCTTAGTGGTCAGAGTGAAAATTGCAGGTTATATAAATATATAATATAGTATAGTTTTGGGGAGTCAAAATCATATTAATGTCACATTATGATTAGAGATGAGCGAGTACTGTTCGGATCAGCCGATCCGAACAGCACGCTCCATAGAAATGAATGGATGCACCTGGTACTTCCGCTTTGACGTCGGCCAGCCACTTAACCCCCCGCGTGCCGGCTACGTCCATTCATTTCTATGCGAGCGTGCTGTTCGGATCGGCTGATCCCAACAGTACTCGCTCATCTCTAATTATGATAGTGATGTATTTTTCATGTATGGACTGTCTTTGTTACATAACCCCTTTTTATATAGAAGATACCCCAATAACAAGCTGATCCTTACAGGATAAGCTCCTGAAACCCTCTCACTAATAGATGGTAGACCCAGTTAGGAGACTTCCTTAACCCATTGTCATGGCCATATACCCTAACAGAATATATGTACAAGATAGATGATAAATGTCCAGTCACCACTAGGACCCCCATGATCAAGTCCTCCATCTATATTGCACAACCACAATGGCAAGGGAGGCAGGGGTGTAACTAGGAAATACAAGGCCCCATAGCAAGCTTTTGGCTGGGGAGCCCCCCACACAATATATTGCCCCTTTATTAGCCTCCTATATTGGACCCCATACAGTATACAGTGTCCTCATATAGTAAGAGCCCCCTGTCACATACCCCTATACAGTTTCCTCCGTGATAGGGCCACTACCTACTGGACTACTCAAGCAGGCAACAGCTAATACCTCTGACTGTTCCTTTCCTCAGCAGCCTCCAGGGGGCGCCACATATGATGTCCTGAACGTCCCGCCTTAACGCTCTTCAGTGTTAGTGGTGTGATATTCGGCGACCAATGGAAGCCTAACCGTGGACAAGTGCAGGGATGGGTAAGTGAAAATCAGCTCTTGCCTGCTGGAGTACTCCAATAAAAAAAAAAATCCCCCAAAAAAGCAGCAGGAGGCCAAGTACTGCGATTATGGCGGTTGTTACATCTGGAGGTCAAGCATTAGCGCTGCTGCTGCTCAATTGCAAGTCTACAGGACTGATGGAGATTGCAGTGATCCCAGGGCCCAGGCTGTGGATAGGAAATAAATGTCCATTATGGAGGAAAAAATCTTTGTATTCTCTAACAATGCATGCATACCTCTGCCTGTAATGTGGGGCGGCCAGATACGTCACCTGCAGTCAATACATTTTATATGTAGTTCCATACGCTTTAGGGGAAATAACGATCTTTTGCTCCGAGCTGCATTCCTGAAAGCATTCACATGAACCCTTCCTATTGCACAATGTCAGGTCAGAGACTTGTCCCCAGCGGATTGCAAGTCATGGCTGTGGAAACCAGCAAAAAAAAAAGTATAAATAAGTATTGAAAATGTCATACTACTAAATATATTGTCAGGCATGTTCTTCATATTTTGGCAATAGTCTGTGTGGGATTTTATTAAAAATGTGCTATTTTGTATTGAAGGTCTAATATACTGAGCCCCTTCCCCGGGTTTCTGGCCGGTCATGTGATCTGTAGAAGGACCTGCCGATTCACACATCAGCTGGTCTCTATGTACAATAAACCTATGAGGGCGCGACATCCAGGTTTTCATAGACCGACATAGAAACTTCCAGCTGTGGTGTTGGCTCGGTGGGTCAATCTACTGATCACATGATCACCCGAGGAGCCGCCATGGATCTCTATAAAACTAAGCCACGTACCTGCTGATCATTCACTGTACATTAGTATGTTACAGAATATTACAATCAAACCTACCGTACTATATGTGCATATTTATGTATATTTTATGAATTTTCAATAAAGATGTATGATATGTGTTATTATATATTTTGGTGGTGTGAGAATATTACAAAGCGCTGAAAAAAAGCTTTAAGGGTATCTTCACATGGTGGAATTTTCAACGGATTCCAGTACTGAAGAATTGGTTGAGATAATAAAATATAAGCACAACATGGGCAGTTAGAGCCAGTACCATCTCTGCCTGCTGGAGAATAGTGGGATTTTCCTCCCCGCTACATTGTAATAAAAAAGGTGAGACTATGAATACATGGTCAGGGAGACGGAGCTGTCATCTTCGTTATAATGCAGCATTCACACTTGCGCCTTGACCTGTCTGCCGTGATTCCGCGTAAATCCCAGGAAAAACAGCTTGGAGACGGCTTTCCATTCATTTCAATAAACTGCCGGTGTCCATATGCAGCCTCTCTGCCATGAACTCAGTTTTTTTTTTTTGCACAGACACAAATTCGGACACACAGGCCTTGTGTCCATGCAAAACAACGGTTTCACAGCGGAGAGGCTGCACTCGGACCCTGGCGGTTTGCTTTAAAAGCCCATTGAAATGAATGGGTTTTTAAACTGACCACTGGCAAGCCGTCCCCATGCTGTTTTTCCCAGGATTTAGGCAGAATCACGGCGGACAGGTCAAGGTGTAATGTGTGAATGCTATACATGTCTGTGCGAGAAGCCTGTCTAATCATCAGCAGTAAGTGTGATAGGAGCGTGTGTGTGGAAAAGCTACAATTTCATCATACAGGAGCTTCTGGTGCCGGCACAAGTGACATGTAGAACTCTATTGACTCAAGTAAAGAAGGCAAATTACTGAAGCTTCATTGATATTGTTACTATCAATGGCCTCAGTGTGATAGATACAGTATAGATAAAAGCAAGAAAGGATGAGATGAGAGACTGACATGCAGAATGCCGTCATATGGGTTCCATCATGTTGATTAAAGAGTGAAGAGCGGGCCATCTTGTGTGAGTTAAGAAATGCAAAAAGTAGATTATGGAATGAGTAATGTGGACTCCATATGGAAATAGATCCATTATTACAGATAGATAAGTAAATTGCCTTATTGACTAACACTGGCTATGTAATCTGACGCAAGGACGGGACAAGTGGAGACCAAAAACCTCTAGGGCAACATCAAGCAATGTTTAATGGGCATTGACCACGAAGAATTTTTGTATCCACTTTGCAGTTGCTGTATTTAGCACGACGTGACCTGGTCCATTGGATGATACGAAATAGAGATGAGCGAACACTGTTCGGATCAGCCGGTCCGAACAGCACGCACCCATAGAAATGAATGGAAGCACCTGTGATGCCGGCCGGCTGCCGGCAAAGTCAGCGTCACAGGTGCTTCCATTTATTTCTATGGGAGCGTGCTGTTCGGACCGGCTGATCCGAACAGTGTTCGCTCTTCTCTAATAGGAAACCATCAGTGATGTTACAGTCTCCAGGCCCTTGTGGCCCTGTTTTTATCTCTAGGTTACACATCCACCTTAGGCTACCAAGCACTGGGGTCTGTGGTTTATTTTGCTTCTCCTTCAATGGTTTTGTGAGAATTTCAGAGTTCAAAGTTTGCTGTAGACTTGGAATAAAATCACTTGAGTAATGGAGGAAAATGCAATAAGTCTCCCCCTGCCGCTTTGTGTTTCTCCTCTAGTCCAAGCATGATTCACCAGGCCTGAGCAGAAATAGACTTGCTTCCCATTAAACTAAGAAGGATCAGTGTTTCACTTAATAATAGCTGCAATAAAAGCATTTATTAAAATATATATTTATATAGCTTTATAGTGGTAAAGGGATAGTCTGGGAATGTTGTTTGAGCATCTAATAAAGGCAATTACATGATGTGGGAACATGTCATAAAATTCAGGTCTCAAGGCACAATAATAGCAAATGGCCAGCTACTGGAAATAGACCTGGTGCCTCTATAGCTTATTGTTGTACTATAGTACCCAAGATCAGAAGTCTTAGACACTGTTCTGATCTAAAGGTGTGAACTGGAGGAACCTATCGAGAATCCCTCGAAGATACGTCGTCTTGCTAGATAGTCAATATCACTACCAATGGACTAGACCAGGGGTAGGGAACCTTGGCTCTCCAGCTGATGTTAAACTACAACTCCCAGCATGCTCCATTCACTTTCATGGGAGTTCCAGGAACAGCAGAGTAAGAATGCATGCTGGGAGTTGTAGTTTTGTAACAGCTGGAGAGCCAACGTTCCCTACCCCTGGACTAGACCAATGAGACTGGTGTGAAGAAGAGAATCTGAACACATTTCTACACCCCTCTGTCCATTTACATTGTAATGATCCCAGTAAGGTTATTGTGTAGCCATGTTATATGCAAATTCAGTGACTACTGATCAAGTTGAATTAAGGTTCATAAGATTTAGCCCAAGGGCAGGCTTTCCTAAAAAAAAACCCACTATAAGTGTCCTTGGATATGTTGAACAACTGTCTCACAGCTTTAAAACAGTGGCAGACAGTCTAAGGGTATATTGACACATCCCCTTTAATGGATGACGTTCATGGACACACAGCAATCTGCAACGGATCCCCTGTCCTGTGAATAGCAATGACGCCAGGCTGTAAGGCCTGCTCCTCTGATAGTAGTGGAGGGATATCGGGCACGTACCGACAAAGCTGACAGTATGCCGAATTGACGGTGGTATATAAAAGAATTGTATGGGAATCTGGTTCCTGTGGCCAATACACACATAAAAAAGATTGGCCTTATTTCAGGTGTCTGAACCTTCATTCACATCTGCGTTTGGCAATCCGTTCGGGGAGTCCGCATGGGAACCCCCCCTGAACAGAATACCAAACGCACTGGCAAGTGGTGAGCAGTGAAAGCACATGGACCCCATAGACTATAATGGGGTCCGTGTGCCTTCCACACAGGGCCGCCATCAGGAATTTTGGGGCCCCATACAGCCTAAGTGTCTGGGCCCCCCCCCCCCTCCCCTGCCATTTTTGCTTTGCGCGCCGCGGGAAATTTAGCCCCACGCACTGTTATGTTGACTCCGCCCACTCATTAATTTTCCATTTGCCCGCACACTGTATAATCCTCCTACAGTCACCCGTAAATTATATGTCCCCCTCCGTCTCTCCCCTAGCTTCATATACACCCTTCATCTGCCCCCAGATTCATGTCCCCTCCATCTCTGCCCCCAGATTCATGTCCCCTCCATCTCTGCCCCCAGATTCATGTCCCCCCATCTCCATACCTCCCAACTTTTGAAGAACTAAAAGAGGGACAAAATGTGTGGCGCGCTTAGCGCGCCGCAGCAAATTTAGCCCCGCCCACTTTTGTGTTGACTCCGCCCACTCATTAATTTTTCATGTGCCTGCACACAGTATAATCCTCCTACAGTCACCCGTAAATTATATGTCCCCCCTCTATCTCTCCCCCAGATTCATGTCCCCACATCTCTGCCCCCAGTTTCATGTCCCCTCCATCTCTGCCCCCAGATTCATGTCCCCCCTCCATCTCTGCCCCCAGATTCATGTCCCCTCCATCTCTGCCCCCAGATTCATGTCCCCCCAGATTCATGTCCCCCCTCCATCTCTGCCCCCAGATTCATGTCCCTCCATTTCTGCCCCCAGATTCATGTCCCCACAGTGTCATGCCGTCCCCTCCTTCATCTGCCCCAGTGTCATTCCGTCCTCTCTTTCATCTGCCCCCAGATTCATGTCCCCACAGTGTCATGCCGTCCTCTCTTTCATCTGCCCCCAGATTCACGTTCCACCTCCACATTAAACTTACCTTCTCTTCCGCTCCCTTGCCGCTCTCTGCGCGTCTCTCTCGCTGACACATGCGGCTGAAGGAAGGAGCTGACACGGGTCAGCTCCACGCTTCGCCGCTGGGTGTCTCTCTCGCTGACACATATGCGGCTGAAGCGAGGAGCTGACCTGTGTCAGCTCCTCACGTCGCCGCTGCCGCCTCTCTCGCTGACACATATGCGGCTGAGCCGGGTTCCGGCTCAGCCTCATATGTGTCAGCGAGAGAGGCGGCAGCTGCGAAGTGAAGAGCTGACACAGGTCAGCTCCTCGCTTCAGCCGCATATGTGTCAGCGAGACAGGCGGCAGCTCCTCAGCTCCTCGCTTCAGTCGCGTTATGTGCTCAACTCAGATCTGGACGCAGATCTGAGTTGAAACAGGACATATAATGACTGCTGCCGGCGCCAGGGGGCCCGGGCCCCCCCCATTTTAAAATTTGGCCAGGCCCCTGACGCCAGTAGCAGTAGTACTGGCCTATCGGTGGCCCTGCTTCCACATGCTGCCCGCACGAATCATGCGGACATGAATGTAGATCACAAAGTACTTTTCTGTCTGCATGTTCCATGCAGACACCGAGCTGAGAGCTTTCACTGCACACCGCTTGCTAATGCTTTTGGTATTTCGTTCGGGGGGTCCCCATGTGGACTCTCCAAGCGGGTTACCAAACGCAGATGTGAACGAGGGTTAAGAGTCCATTCACACGGAGCATTTGCCACAGATTTGAGGTGGATTCCACCAGGGCCGGCGTCAGCGCACGGCATAGTCGGGCAAGTGCCGGGGCCCTCAGAGCCTCTGGGGGCCCGCCGGCACTTGCCCGCCCCAGCGCTTGCCTGTCCCGATATCAGCTCATCGGCGTCTGACGGACGCCGATGAGCTGAATTAAGTACATAGGCGATTAAAGCAGGTGCTGTGTGCTCAGCTCCTACTTTAAAGCAGCGGTCCGGCTTGCGTGTGTAGGCGCGATGACGTCATCACATCGCGCCTACACACGCAAGCCGGGCTGCAGCTTTAAAGCAGGAGCTGAGCACACAGCACCTGCTTTAATCGCCTATGTGAATGGAATGAGAGAGTGGAGAGAGGAGTGTCGGGGGAGCGATGGAAGGTGAGTGTAAGTGTTTTTTTTATATTAATTATTAAGGTGGAACATAATGAAGGGGGCCCATGAAACGGGGGGGGGGGGGAACGGCGTGACACTGGGGAAGATGAAGGGGGTGGGGAGAGAACAACATGAAACTGGGGACAGAGATGGAGGGGGCCCAATGAAACTGGGGGGCAAATGAAGGGGAGGGGGGAACGGCATGACACTGGGGAAGATGAAGGGGGTGGGGAGAGAATGGCATGAAACTGGGGACAGAGATAAAGGGGGCCCAATGAAACTGGGGGGCAAATGAAGGGGAGGGTGGAACGGCATGACACTGGGGCAGATGGGGGGGTGGAACAGCATGACACTGGGGCAGAGACGGGGACATGAAACTGTGGGCAGATGAAGGGGGAGAACGTGATGAAACTGGGGACAGAGATGGAGGGGGGGACATGAAACTGGGGGCAAAGGAAGGGTGTATATGAAACTGGGGGAGAGATGGAGGGGGGGCATATAATTTACGGGTGACTGTAGGAGGATTATACTGTGTGGGAGCACATGATAAATTAATGAGAATGGGCGGAGTCAACATAAGTGGGTGGAGCCAAAATTGCCGCGGCGCGCAGAGCCTGGAGCCGGCCCTGGATTCCACCACTGAATCCGCTCAGAATCCGCCTTCCATTGTTTTCAAAGGGCAGGAGAGTTCTCAGCAGGACGTTGAAAATTAAGTATTCCGATGGATCCTGCCACGGATTCCACAGCCTAAGACTCCCTGCTGACTAGGCCCATTCATCAGCAGTGGTCCCCAAAAGAGTCGCCCTACAAATTGTACAGCGCTGCGGAATATGTTGGCGCTATATAAATAAAATTTATTATTATTATTAAAGAGTTACCTCCTCTCTTAATTCAGAAGACTAAATAGGATACAGCCGTCAGATTTCCTAACCAGACAACCCCTTTAATTTGTGGTAATCACTGCTATGTCTGAATTGTCCCCTATAATTTGAAGGCCAGTTAATACTTTGCACTGTGAATAGTGAAGCTTTACCATGATAATAGGATCCTCGGCACAGACAAGACGAGCACAGTCATCGGCGCACATCCACCGCTGTCTGTTTCATGTTGCTGACGTCCTGACTTCAGCTGTTACTCTAGACTGTATGAAAACAGAGGCGCTTCCTTCCTAGAGCATCAAAGGGAGAGTCAGCTGTATTCCACAGATAGAGCCAAGTAGCATCCCCTGCTCATGGCTTCTTATTATTGCTATCACTTATAATCCTGGCCTTGCAGCCGAGTCTTTTTTACATGTAGGAGTATATATGTATACACATCAGCCAGAACATTAAAACCACTGACAAGTTACGTGACTATCCCATGATAATGGCACCTGTCAGCACTTTTCGAAGCCCATGTGTTGGAAGCAGGAAGGACAAGGCTAAGGATCTGAGTGACTAATATAAGAGCCAAGTCCTGGTGGTTAGATGACGGCAGGTCTTGCGGGGTGTTCCTGGTACGCAGTGGTTGGTACCTACCAAAAGCAGTTCATGGCCAGCTGGTCTGGTCTGATCCCACAGAAGAGCGGCTGTAGTACAGAATGCTGAGGAAGAGAATGCGGGCTATGAGAAAAATGTGTCAGAACACACAGGGCATTGCAGTTCGCAGTGTATGGTGTTGTGTAGCTGCAGATCACAGTGCCCAGACTGACCCTTGCCCACCATGAAAAGTGCCAACAATGGGCACAGGGTAATGGAAGGTAGAAGGGATATAACAGCGGTCACATACAACGTAGTCAGCAGCGAAAGAGAACCTGCTGGCCTTTAGCCCCTTGAGTGTTACTTAGCTTAAGGCCACATGGTGACTTTGGCCAAGACTCCCAATGATCGCCATGTCGCCCTGCAAATCCTCCACCAATATAAGTCAATGGAGATACATTACACCCTTGGGGTGGGGTAACTGACTTCTAATCACAAACATATTGACCACTTCTGGAATTTTTGCAGCTAGAAGTCACAGTTGCACCACCTTGGGTTGTTGTGTGTCTCCATTCACTTGCATTGGTGATGGAGTTGCAGGGCGACATGGCGATCATTGGTCACACAACAACACCAAAGTCACCCTGTAGGCTTTACCTTAGAGAGTCACTGCTCAGCTGACACCCTCACTGGATTCATTGTAGCAGAGTATTATGTTAGGCTCTATTCAGATCATGATTTTTTACATTAGTTTAATGTATGCACCAAAAAAACGGATGCAAATTAATGGTATCAGCATACAGATGGTATGAGATGATGAAGGGCAGTAAAGACCGCCCACTTGACAGTACACTGATATTGGTAGCCCAGACTAACAGCACTAATACCTCCATAACAGGACAGGTGGGGGCGGGGAGAGGTTTTTCGACCTCTTATAGGGGTCCCTCTCCTACCATGCTTTCCGGACAGGGTACAACTGAGGTTCGTCCCAGGATTCTTGCCGAAGGTACCTACCCTTCAGAATATTAACCAGGTAATCTCCTTACCGGCCTTTTTTCCCTCTCCCACTTCTGAGTGGGAAGAGAAGATGCACAAGCTGGACTTGGTCAGAGCACTGCGTATTTACCTGGATCGCACAGCCTCTTTCCGTAGGTCGGAAAATCTACTGGTCAATGTGTTTGGCCACAACAGAGGCGCCAAAGCATCAAGTAACCCTGTCAAGGTGGATCAGGGAAGCCATCACCTGCTCCCTGCGTGCTCAAGGCCTTCCGGTACCAGAGCTTGTCCATGCCCACACCACCAGAGCAGTGGCGACGTCCTGGGCAGAAAGGCGTTCCCTTTCTTTGGAACAGATATGTGCCGCTGCTTCCTGGAGTTTGCAGCTGACCTTCGCCAGGCACTACAGGCTGGACTGGCGTTTGGCGGATTCCACAGTGTTTGGATATTCTGTCTTGGCATCGGTTTGCCAAGATCACCCACCCTAGGGTAAAGCGATACTTGCTAAATCCCCAGTTGTGCTGCTGGTTGGGCGTAGGGGGAATGGAAGATTATGAATGATAATCTGTTTTCCCTTAGCCCAAACAGCAGCACAAGGCTCCCTCCCAATTGTTCCATTGTAAATTTTGTATTTGCCTATTATTCTTGGTACTAACACAGGGGGAGGAGGTCTTGTGGCCTCTTATAGGGGGTGGAAGCTGTTAGTTAATTAAAAGTTCCACCTGTCCTAGCAGCTCATAGGGGCAGGAATACCCCAGTTGTGCTGCTGTTTGGGCTAAGGAAAAACAGATTATCATTCATAATCTTCCATAGTGTGGGAAAAATAGGTTGGAGCATGAAAGAAAACCCACATAAACAGAGAGAGTAATGCATACAATGTCATAGTGAGAACAGAGGTGCATGTGAAGCCTGAAGTCAGCTGGCTTGTGTTTGTCTTCGTGCAGTCACGGGATATGTGTTTCTGGCAGGGCTGCATGTTTACAGGATCCACCAAATTGTTAATCTATAAATTACAGGTTAATCCACAAACCTGTACTGAGCAAACCCATTGCTATGATCCCCTGTCTGATATCCTGATGCCGAGCCAATGTATTAAGGTTATCAGTCATCGTGGAGCGTGCAGTGTCATGTGAATGCGGAGGCAGCGCTACACAAACCAGATGTAATGAGCTGTATGCCCGGGATAAAAGCGCCTTTAAAGTGCAGCCTAAACAAGCAAACAATTTCAGCAATTATGGAAAAAAAACTGAAAACAATGGAAGGAATCACCAAAATATCCACTGAGGAACAAGACGTTCACCTCTCTGTCAGCTGGGAAAGGAATAGAAGAACCTGTCGTATTACTTGAACGCCGGAAAAAGTTTGTTTAAAAGATCGGAGACATGGGGTCAAAGGGTGAACCAGAAATTAGGCTCCACATTGCAGAAACGCAGCTTTTTTCGTTGCAGATTTTGCTGCAGTTTATTGATCCAAAGCCAAAAATGGCTGCAAAAGTAATGGGAAATACATAGGAAGTTCTTATACTTCTCCCTTCTGCTCAATCCACTGCTGGCTTTTTGAAATATGCAAGTGAGGCTCAGGGGCAATGGAGGTGTGCCAGAGTCTCAGTATTTAATACCTGAATACAGACCCCTGGAGGTTGTCACATATCACCATTCAGTGGCGTAACTAGGAATGGCAGGGCCCCGTGGCAAACTTTTGACGTGCCCCCCCAAGACCCTGACTGACCGACCCCACCCCTTCCCCCCACATTCCTGCATGCACTATTATGCCCCATAGTGGCCCCTGCACACAGTATTACGCCCCATAGTGACCCCTGCATGCAGTATTATGCCTCATTGTGGACCACCCACAATAATTACACTCTGAGGTCTTTTCCGACTCCACAGTATAATAATCGGAGACCCAGGGGAGGATATAAACATAAAAAAAACACTGTTACTTACCTCTCCTGGGCTCCAGCACACTCCCATCTTCAATGATGGAAGAGACATCACTTGAGCCAGGGCTTATGTTGCGACGCATAAGGACACAAGCCCGGTCCAAGTAAAAGCCTGTGACTTCACCAAGCAGGCCTGAAGCCTTCCAGAGCCAGGAAAGGTAAGTAACAGTGTATTTTATGTTCTCTCACCTCTCCTGGCCCTCCAATCATTATACTCAGGGGTCTGAAAAGACCCCAGAGTATTATGATAGCAGTGTTTGTGGGGATATGGGCCCACACCTGGACTCCAGCAGGTAGTGGCCTATTAAAAAATAAATAAAAAAATCTGCAGCAGTAGTGGCTGCCGCCGGCCCCCCTAATGTCCCAGGCCCTGTGACGATCGGTACTGCTGTTACCCCGGCAGTTATGCCCCTGTCTCCATTGCACTTGAGCCTCATTTGCCTATTTCTCAAGGAAATGGTGCCTCTTTAGGACTCTCCCAATATGATAGTGTTCAGTATAATGTTCCCTACAATTCACTGTGGCTATTGTGATATAGAGCAGTGGTTCTTTACCTGTGGTACACTGCATAACCCATAACCATATAGTCTCAATGGATATGTGCCATGGCTGAGAACCAGAGATTTAGCAGATGCTCAGGTTTCAAGGGAGCCAGCGCCACCCAAACCAACCACCATCTTCAAATACTGAGGCACAATAGCTGCCAAGCGTAGGCAGATGTCAGAAGATGTCTGATTGGGGTCTATACAGCAGCAGGTAGTCTGTGTTGAATAGAGAAGTAGCTTGTGATCTATGATCTGATGAGTGAAAAGCTGGTCAGAGACTAAACCAGAACCTCAGAACCCTTTGTATGTGTCTGCAACAGGTGTCCCATAAACAAAAAGATTTGCTTGACCACCCCATCACTCACCAAGAAGGAGAGTGATGGGGTGCTACGCCAGATGACCTGGCCTCCACAGTCACCAGACCTGAACCCAATTGAGATGGTTTGGGGTGAGCTGCTGGACTGCAGAGTGAAGGCAAAAGGGCCAACAAGTGATAAGCATCTCTGGGAACTCCTTCAAGACTGTTGGAAGACCATTTCAGGTGACTACCTCTTGAAGCTCATCAAGAGAATGCCAAGAGTGTGCAAAGGAGGAATCAAAGCAAAAGGTGGCTACTTTGAAGAACCGAAGTATAAGACAGATTTTCAGTTGTTTCTCACTTCTTTGTTAAGTATATAATTCCACATGTGTTACTTCATAGTTTTGATGCCTTCCGTGTGAATCTACAATTGTCATAGTCATGACAATACAGAAAACTCTTTGAATGAGAAGGTGTGTCCAAACTTTTGGTCTGTACTGTATATATCACACCACAACCACTGCCATTCACGTCACTTCTCAGTGGTTACAAAGTCTTTGGTTTTTACATTTTGTTAATGGGACAGTACTCCGGCTCTCAGTATGAACATACACAGTCACAGAAGGCTTTCTAATGAAAAAGAAACAAAAAAAATAATAGCCACGTCTTATAAGAGAACGATTCATTATTTTGTCCTTTGGTCAAATTTCCTGCATTAATTTCTAACAGATGAAGATATCCTTCCTTTACCAGACTGAATTAAATTAAGTGGACAGAAGCTAAAGGGCTTGTGGCATAATCTCCAGACAATAAGACTATCTGAAGGAGGAGACAAACACAACTGTCTGCTTGAGTTTCCGCCTTGAATATCATAACTGTAAATATAAATTAAAAAATATGCAAAAAATAGAGAGATTGTCTCCCCGCTGGTCTGTGAATCCCGGGCTCATGTACTGCCCCTCAGGGCCTGCACATTGGATCCCATTGATCAGAACGTTCTAACATATCCTAGCTGGATGCCATAACATACAGTAATGAAGATTTGGTGTTGTCGCCACAGTAGGGTTCGTGATTGGAATGGTCTTCGGTCAGAGGCCATTAGCCGCTCAGATACCATGGTCAAGATCTGACCGTGGCATCCAAGTGGTTTTGTGTTCACGCCTGTTGAAAGTAATGGAACGTCTCTCGCCTTTCCCTTGCTATGCCAGCCAGGAGCCTTCATAGTATCATTACTGAAACCTGTCTATGGCTGTATCCTGTAGGGGTTAAAAGCACCACCAAAAGAATACCCACAAAAGAACCACAGGCAGGTGAGATTGATTCCAGATTATATGGCGTTTCTGGGAATAAGGGCCACCTGCTTCATATTTCATGTGGTTATTCACTTACTGTAAGGCACATGAAGGTTCATTTACTGGCAAACACCTGCAGCATCCAATACACTGCTAGTAAACTGCCCAATATACGCCAAAGCCAAAGAATGCTCAACCTCAAGTCTCCCACCCTACATATCACAAGACTCCAAGTACACGGTATCGACTAACCAGCTTTGGAATCTCAAAAACCTTTATTAGTGATGCCAGAGGATGTCACCTTGCAGAAAGTCAGGTCAATGCTATAACCACCCTGGTGGGATAGTAGTTTGGGTTTTGCTTGGTTATAGCTTGGTCCTTAGTTCCAGAGAAGGTAAATTTTAAAGGGGATTTTCATATTAATGACTTATCCTAGTAAAGGTCATCCATATCAGATAGGCAAAAGTCTGAAACCCCTACCGATTGTCTGTATTCACTGGTGTGTGACGTCACGACCAGTGGCGTAACTACCGCCATAGCAGCAGAGGCAGCTGCCACAGGGCCCGGGACATTTGGGGCCCGGTGACAGCCACTACCGCTGCTATCATTATCCTCGGGGGTCTTTTCGGACCCCCGAGTATAATGATTGGCGGACCGGGAGAGGTAAGAAACATTACTTACCTCTCCACGATCCTGCCAGGCCTCCTTCCTACACACTGTCTGCTCGAGTTTCCGCCTTGAATATCATAACTGTAAATATAAATTAAAAAATATGCAAAAAATAGAGAGATTGTCTCCCCGCTGGTCTGTGAATCCCGGGCTCATGTGACGTCCAATGTCATTGCAGAAGGACGGCAGTGGAGGCTGACAGCGTAGGAGCCGGGGGACAGGTAAGAAACAGTAGTTTTTTATGTTTTTATTCCCCCGGGTCTCAGATTATTATACTCTGGGGTCTGAAAAGACCCCAGAGTATAATAATTGTTTATGGGTCTCCACAGTGGGACATAATACTGTGTGCAGGAGACACTATGGGGGATAATACTGTGTGCAGGAGCCACTATGGGACATAATACTGTGTGCAGGGGCCACTATGGGACATAATACTGTGTGCAGGGGCCACTATGGGGGATAATACTGTGTGCAGGAGCCACTATGGGACACATAATACTGTGTGCAGGGGCCACTATGGGGGATAATACTGTGTGCAGGAGCCACTATGGGACATAATACTGTGTGCAGGGGCCACTATGGGGGATAATACTGTGTGCAGGGGCCACTATGGGACATAATACTGTGTGCAGGAGCCACTATGGGGGATAATACTGTGTGCAGGAGCCACTATGGGACATAATACTGTGTGCAGGGGCCACTATGGGACATAATACTGTGTGCAGGGGCCACTATGGGGGATAATACTGTGTGCAGGGGCCAGTATGGGGCATAATACTGTGTACTGGGGCCACTATGGGGGATAATACTGTGTGCAGGGACCACTATGGGGGATAATACTGTGTGCAGGGGCCACTATGGGGGATAATACTGTGTGCAGGGGCCACTATTGGGGATAATACAGTTTGCAGGGGCCACTATGGGGGATAATACTGTGTGCAGGAGCCACTATGGGACATAATACTGTGTGCAGGGGCCACTATGGGGGATAATACTGTGTGCAGGGGCCAGTATGGGACATAATACTGTGTGCAGGGGCCACTATGGGGGATAATACTGTGTGCAGGGGCCACTATTGGGGATAATACAGTTTGCAGGGGCCACTATGGGGGATAATACTGTGTGCAGGGCCCACTATGGGGGATAATACTGTGTGCAGGGGCCACTATGGGGATAATACTGTGTGCAGGGCCCACTATGGGGGATAATACTGTGTGCAGGGCCCACTATGGGGGATAATACTGTGTGCAGGGGCCACTATGGGGGATAATAGAACGCGCAGGAATGCGTAGGAGGGGGTCGGTCGAGGTCTTTGGCATCGGTCGGGGGGGGGCTGTCAAAAGTTCACCACGGGGCCCCGCCTTTCCTAGTTACGCCACTGGTCACGACACTACCATCTATGCGACTGACAGAGAGAGCCATGTAACACTTCCAGCTGTCCCCGTAAGCTCCATAGCCATTAACCAGGGCTGCAGGTATTATGCTTGACCACCACGCCATCCAACCTCCTCCACACTGTGGTTATGCAGGTAAACCCATTTACTAATGAATGTTAATGGGTGAAGCTTAAATAAATTAGGAAATGGTGGTTAAAGATGACATCGTAAATGAAAAATTTTACAAAGTTTGGTTCATTTTTTTCCAGCATAAACAAAGCCAACTATTAAGTGTAACTATAGTGGAACAATAAGTGGAATATAATAACACTTAACTGGAGAATATGGATCTACAACCCAACAAGAAGGCACATTTAGGGGTGGGGGCGTTCCCAGCTAACCATCTCTTCTTATCTATCTACCTTCATCGTCAAAGCTTCTATGGTCCATACAAAAAAAAACAGCGTTGAGGGATGAGAAGTCTGTCAGCTTGCACTAGTCGGATAGCCAAGTCATTTTATGGGGTCCATGTGTTATATGGGAACCAAAGTATCCCTCACTCAGGTGTCCAGGTGAGTTGGGTATTACAGATTTGCATTATCTCAATCACAAACCAATATTTTCCTATAATTGGACCAAACCAAAATATATGACCCAAGGTTCTACCTCTCCACTCCACATTGCCAACATGTGTCTGAAGGATCTAGGCCCATTTGCGTCAGATTGCAAGGGGGCCTCATCTCATCATGACCATGAATGAGTTTTTCTGAACCCAAACAAAACTTTAAAATCTGTTGGATTTATAAAATATCCCCGGAACCTCGGGCTCAGAAAATACTCAAAATTATAATTCAATACCAAAATTTCATTCCCATTTCCCAATGTAAGCTGGCCTGCCCAAGGGCTGAAGTGGGAGATAGTAGCCAGGAGATAAATTGTTGGGGGTTACTCTTTCAAGACAAGTCTCAAACCATGTATAAGATGAAAAATGGAAGTTTTTACAAAGTGAGTCAGCATGCCGGATAAAGTTAAGATGTTTTCCCTCTAAACCCATCGCCGTCATACGATGTGGAGCTTTTTATGAGAAAAACTGAACCGACCCGAATATAAGCCGAGACCCCTAATTTTACTACAATAAACTGGGAAAATTTATTGACTCGAGTATAAGCCGAGGGGGGGGGGGGATGCAGCGGCTACTGGAAAATTTTAAAAATTAAAATGGTCGGAGTTTTTGGCTGCAGTAGGTGCTGGGAAAGGGGAGGGGGTGTCTTGGTTGTCTGTCTGCCCCTTCCCTGAGCTTGAGGACTGAGTTTTTTTTCCTCCCACTTGGAATTCAGTCTGGCTTTTTATAGGGGATCTGCAGTGCTCCTATTAACCCCTTCCTGACGGTACAGGAGCACTGCAGATCCCCTATATTCAGTAGACCAGGCACTCTCAGACACAGGGATACCTAATGTGTATGTGCTTCAGTCATTTTCTACTTTTATATGTATTCTAGGGAAAGGAGGGATTTAGAACTCTTATTTACTTAATTTTTTTTTATTATATATTTTTTTAAAGCTTTTTTTTTTCAATATTTTATGGGAGATTCTATATATTACTATTGTGGCTGGTCATGGACACCCCTCCCCCCCCAAAAAAAAAAAAATACATTTTTTTTTTTTGCTTGACATGAGTATAAGCCGAAGGGGGGCTTTTCAGCACAAAAACTGTGCTGAAAAATTTGGCTTGTACTTGAGTATATACAGTAGTTCAGCCTTGCATCAGCAGAGATTTTTGCCTTTTGGGTGAGTTGAGCCTTGCACCAGAAGAGTGTTAGCCCCTTTAAAATTGTTAGCCCCTAAAACTGTGGTTCCAGAACCATCACTCTCATTGTGTTGGATTGATGCAGTGGATTGGACTGAGGACCCAAACATTGACCTTGATTTTGATTGGAAATTGATAACATTTTGGCATCAAGTCCTGGGGGTAACTTTTATTTAGAGGACCGCAAAGGTGGAGAATTGGCTGCAACCACTACTAGTGGTAATGGTCCTCTAATATCGGACTCTACATTACCTCTACAGGGTTCTGATCAGGTGTTAATAGTCCAAACAACATGCTCCAGTACTTTAGATGTAGATCAGAAACCACTTTCCTTTCCGACACCAGATTTAACCACAAGCTTCACCATTATCATCCAGCTGAGATGGAGCCACTAAAGGAAACCTTGCCTTCAAAGGCATGTCCTGGAGCTTCTGCGCCCACTTTGGCAAGTCTACAGTAGCTTCTGCTAGCCTCAATACACTCCAGAAACGCCTACATCTACCCGAAGCACCGTCTGTTGTGCGAGGTCACCACACGCTGGAACCCTAGATACCATATGTTGAGCAGGGTGTGTGAGCAGCAGAGACCTTTGATGGAGTTCCATCTCCAAAACTCAAGGGTTCATCAAAGTCAGCTCCCTCAGTTTCTGCACCATGAGTTTCCATGGGTGGCAGACTTATGTGAAATCCTATCCCATCCTTTCCACTGGGCAAGAAACATCAGCATGCGCTCATCACAATTCCTGATATGACAGCTGTGTTAAGCAGGGTGCAGGGTACAACGCAGACCAGGCCCGAGCACCAGGAAGAGGTGTTACAATGCTTACCGGATAATGCTTCCAGCTGCTTTTCCACCAGCCAGTCAGCCACTACCTGCAGTCGTCTTCATACCCAAGAGTCTGCCCCTCCTTCCTGCCAACATGCCCAATCTTCCCAACAGAGTCATCCCACCCTTACCCCCTCCCAGGATGTCTTTTCGGGTCCTTTGACTGTATCTCCCTCTGTTGAACCACTTCCCGAATCCCAGGAGCTACCAGACGACTTTGTGTGTACTGATGCCCAAACACTGGAGCATCCGGCATCACCTGGTGATTTTGTGGTTGTGGACCCGCAACCAGCATTTTCCGTCCTCAGTGATGATGATGAGAAACAGTTGCCATCAGGGCAGGCTGTTGTCATGTGCAGTTTGCAGTAAGAGGAGAGTGAGCAATTGGAAGAGGAGTTGGTGGACGACGAGGCCACCGACCCGACATGGACAGGGGTGATGTCTAGGTGAGAAAGCAGTGTAGATGTGGAGGCAAGCTACAGTGTTGGCCAAACGTATTGGCACCCCTGCAATTCTGTCAGATAATACTCAGTTTCTTCTAGAAAATGATTACAAGCACAAACTCTTTCGTATTAATATCTTCATTTATTTTGCTTGCAATGAAAAAACACAAAGAGAATGGAAAAAAAGTCAAATCATTGATCATTTTACACAAAACTCCAAAAATGGGCCGGACAAAAGTATTGGCCCCCTCAGCCTAATACTTGGTAGCACAACCTTTAGACACAATAACTGCGCACAACCGCTTCCAGTAACCAGCAATGAGTTTCTTACAAGGCTCTGCTGGAATTTTAGACCATTCTTCTTTGGCAAACTGCTCCAGGTCCCCCCTGAGATGTGAAGGGGGCCTTCTCCAAACTGCCATCAAGAGATCTCTCCTCCCCCACAGGTGTTCTATGGGATTCAGGTCTGGACTCATTGCTGCCACTTTACAAGTCTCCAGTGCTTTCTCTCACCACCATTTTCTAGTGCTTTTTGAAGTGTGTTTTGGGTCATTGTCCTGCTGGAAGCCCCATGACCTCTGAGGGAGACCCAGCTTTCTCACACTGGGCCCTACATTATGCTGCACAATGTGTTGGTCGTCTTCAGACTTCATAATGCCATGCACACGGTCAAGCAGTCCAGTGCCAGAGGCAGCAAAGCAACCCCAAAACATCAGGGAACCTCCGCCATGTCTGACTGTAGGGACCGTGTTCTTTTCTTTGAAGGCCTCTTTTTTTCCTGTAAACTCTATGTTGATGCCTTTTCCTACTTTTGTCTCATCTGACCAGAGAACATTCTTCCAAAACGTTTTTTGGCTTTCTCAGGTAAGTTTTGGCAAACTCCAGCCTGGCTTTTTTATGTCTCTGGGTAAGAAGTGGGGTCTTCCTGGGTCTCCTACCATACAGTCCCTTCTCATTCAGACGCTGACGGATAGTACGGGGTGACACTGTTGTACCCTCGGACTGCAGGGCAGCTTGAACTTGTTTGGATGTCGAGGTTCTTTATCCACCATCCGCACAATCTTGCGTTGAAATCTCTTGTCAATTTCTCTTTTCCATCCACATCTAGGGAGGTTAGCCACAGTGCCATGGGCTTTAAACTTCTTGATGACACTGCGCACGGTAGACACAGGAACATTCAGGTCTTTGGAGATGGACTTGTAGCCTTGAGATTGCTCATGCTTCCTCACAATTTTGCTTCTCAAGTCCTCAGACAGTTCTTTGGTCTTCTTTCCATGCTCAATGTGGTCACACAAGGACACAGGACAGAGGTTGAGTCAACTTTAATCCATTTCAACTGGCTGCAACTGTGATTTAGTTATTGCCACCACCTGTTAGGTGCCTCAGGTAAGTAATAGGTACTGTTAATTACACAAATTAGAGAAGCATCACATGATTTTTCAAACAGTGCCAATACTTTTGTCCACCCCCTTTTTTGTGTTTGCTGTGGAATTATATCCAATTTGGCTTTTTGACAATTCTTTTTGTGGTTTTCCATTGAAGACAAATTAAATGAAGATAATAATACCAAAGAATTTGTGATTGCAATCATTTTCTGGAAGAATATGAGTATTATCTGACAGAATTTCAGGAGTGCCAATACTTTTGGCCACCACTGTATCTGGCTGGACTGAATTGCTCTGTATCCCTGTTAGGTGTTTGTGGGGACACTGCCTGTAAAACTGGGTTGAGCGTATATCGCTGGACTGAATTGCTCCGTATCCCTGATTTGGGGAGACACCCCGTTGAAATCTCGACTCCTCTCCCTGCAGTATAACTCTGAAAAGAGCTGTTGTTGTTCCTCCATTTTTCCCTGCCTACTTAAAGCTATCTAGTCCTCAGCTATCTCTCCTTATTTCTCACCGCAAATGACACGAAGATGGCGATGGCTATTCTTATAAATGGGAGGTCACATGTTTTCGGCAGCCAATTTTTTTTCAATGCCTCCGTTGTCGTAGTTCTTGTCCCACCTCCCCAGCAAAGTTATTGCTGCAAAAAAAGCGCCGGGGAAGGTGGGAGGGGATACGAATTTTTACTGCGTATGCCTATTTGATCGAACGGTGTTCGCTCATCTCTCGTCTTGTGTGCATGAAGCCTAATCCTTGGTATGAAACCCAGTAGTGAAGCACACGTAGACACAACAGAGAGATGCTTAGTCTACAGTAGATTTTCATTCCCAGACCCCTAACCTGGGTACATTTAGCAGTTTTCCCGATTGACCATTTAAGGGAGTCCATATTTTGTCTTATAGTCCTGTCATGCATTTAGTACTTGCTGGTGTTTGCAGAGAAACACATTGTCTACTTGCCCAGGCAGTCAACCAGGACCAGCTGGTTTCCATTTGCTGCCAAGTATATTTTGTTACGTAGCGTCACGCTAGGAAAATTGACAACTTTTTTTTTCGAAAAATACAAATATTACAAAGATCCCATAAATATAACAGAGACTGTGGGCAACATTTTCTGGGACTCATCTAATTTTCCAGACAAGACAATTGACAGGAACAGAAAGTGGCTATTTCAGTTTAATCATAACAATGTCAAACTATGGGATTCAGAGAAGACTGCTCCAAATTTCTTATGAATCCCAGATTGCAGAACCGTCGGATGGCAGCGCTTCAGTCTTCAATCAGTATACAACACAACACAAGTTTAGAAGGCAGTTTTTGGAGTTCTCTGCCTGTTATATACTTATATTAAAGGAGTTTTACGGGTTTATCAATTGATAATCTATCCACTAGTTGGTGACACCCGATCCCCGTCGATCATGTTTGAAGATACCAAGACCTTTGGAAGATTCGTCTTTGGCCTCTTCATGCAAAACCACTATTTATAATGGCTGTACTTGGTATCACATCTCAGCCTCATTCACTTAAAGCTGTGGACGTGATCTCACATGGCCTTTGATACGGATGTGAGGGCCGCAGCTGCGTAAATAGCTGATCTGTGGGAGCACTGGGTGTCTAAATCCCACTGATCTTTACGTGATAACACATCATAATGGATAGGTCATCAAGTGAAAATCCTGGAAACCCCTTTAAATCCAACATAAAAAATCTATTCTTTATAAAAATGGCTGATATGGGTTGGTCGTCAAATCCCTACGAGAAAACAGGAACTTGTCCTGGTGGACGTACCTAAATGGAGAAGACATGCTATCAATCTGCTATACATCCTATGGATTTACTCAGTATTATTAGGAACTTATAGAAGACCTGCTACGAGGTTTGAGGAGCCTAAAACACCATGTCTTTATGGTACCAGAGTGGATGTACCCTAAAAATCACCAAGACTGTGTTGATTCGGCAGCCTCCAGGTGCCAGAAGCTACAGCATTGGATGGAAAGAAGAAACAGTCTGCTGTGGATAGGCCATAAGTATTTGAGATTAACAAAAAACCCTTTAAGGGTGGGTTCTGCCTGAGAAACTGGACAGGAGACGGAAACCCGGCAGTCAGTTTTCAAACCCATTCATTTGAATGGGTTTGCAAAGTGTCTGCCCGTGAGCCTCTTCTGGTCTCCGCGGCGAAACCACCTTTTTTTAACCGGAAACAAAGTCGGCCATGCAGGATTTTGTGTCCGGTTAAAACCTGACTCCCAGGTTTCCGTCTCCTGATGGCAGAAGACGGAAACCCACGAAGTGGAGACCGGGCACAGATGTGAACCAGCCCTTAATCTTTCCTAACATCTTCCGTACACACATACACATTAGGTATCCCTGTGTCCAAAAACACCCTATCTACAAAATTATACAAATATTTTTCCCATAGAGTGAGGAGAAAAAAAAATCTAAAAGAACTGGACTGCTGTTTTTTTGGTTGTTTCACCTCTCATAAAGATTTTTAATAAAAATCTATCAAAGCAATGGTAAAAATAATAAAAAATACATCTGATCCAGCAAAAAAAACAAAAAACATGCATTCCTGTACATGGAAATATAAAAAAGTTGATATGGTGACTTAAAAAAAAATATTTTTGCAAAAGTTTGGAAACTTTTAAAACAAAAAACTATATACCGTATATACTCGAGTATAAGCCGAATTTTTCAGCCCAGTTTTTGTGCTGAAAAAGCCCCCCTCGGCTTATACTCGAGTCAGCAAAAAAAAAAAAAAATTATTATTTTTTTCTTAGGAGGGGGGTCTATGACCAGCCACAATATCAATGTATAGAATCTCCCATAAAATAGTGAAGAAAAAAAAAAAAAAAAATTTAAAAAAAATAAAAGTTCTAAATCCCTCCTTTCCCTAGAATACATATTAAAGTAGAAAATTACTGCAAAACACATACACATTAGGTATCCCTGTGTCTGACAGTGCCCGGTCTACTGAATATAGGGTATCTGCAGTGCTCCTGTTTCGTCGGAAAGGGGTTAATAGGAGCACTGCAGATCCCCTATAGTCAGCCAGGCTGAATTGCAAGTGTGTGTGTGTGTGTGGGGGGGGGGGAAACAGTCCTCAAGCTCAGGGAAGGGACAAACAGACATCCAAAACACCCCCTCTCTCCTTTCCCAGCACCCAGCAACTACTGCACCCAAAAACTCCGACCATTTTAATTTTTGAAATTTTCCAGTAGCTGCTGCATTTCCCCCCTCGGCTTATACTCGGGTCAATAAGTTTTCCCAGTTTTTTGTGGTAAAATTATGGGCCTCGGCTTATATTCGGGTCGACATATACGGTATATAAATTTGAGATCACTGTATTCATAGTGACCCATAGAATACAGGTGACATTTGCACAATGAATGCCGTAAAAAAACAAAAATCCTGGAACAAGGTTGCACAAACACAGTTTTTCTCCAATTCCACCCCATTCTGAATTTTTTCCCAGCTTCCCAGTACATTGTACAGAATATTAAATGTAACTAAGTACAATTTGTCCCACAATTATTAAGCTCTCATATGGTTCTGTGAACAGAAAAATAAATGTTATGGCTTTCTGAAGCTAGGGAGTCAAAAACTAAAATCGAAGGGGTTAATAAACTCCTAAATAGAACAGGGGCTGGGACTGAGATTAGCAGGTTCGGGGCCCTACGCCCCACTAGTATAGGATCTGCTGGAGGTTTAGGCCTCCATGCCTGGTGACCGGCTCCCTGAGGGTTCTCTACGTTCTCATGGTGCTGATGTTTTGTGTTTCCATCTTCCTCTCTGATGTTTTCTACCGCCTGACAGATATTTATTTTCACAGCGGATGTGATGGAGCATTTCTAGATGATATTTAATTACATGCAGATAATCTTATGGCATAAACTAAAGCAATGGAAATAATCAACTCTACCCTATAAGATCTTATATACATACGCCAAGTAATATATCGAAAACTAACATGTGTATGATATAACGGACAAACGGTGGACATCTCCATTCTCAATGTAGAATAGGTTGGTGGATAAAGATACTGTTGATGTCCATAATTATAAGTCTCCTTCAACTCCTTCCTCCACAAAAATAGCGCCACTTTTGCACATGGGCTGTGTGTGGAACTGCAACTTAGCCTCATGTCACCAACAATGGACAATAATGGACAGCTGGTGCTACAGGAGACTGTAGGGATATCTACCTCATAGTTCTGGTCACCATGGGAGAATGGAAGGTCAGTGTGATAAACCATAGGTCCAGGCAGTCATTTTTTTTATTATTTTTTATGAGGGATCTCCTTCAGCAGCCGCGGAGAAACTTAGGGAGTAGTAGTTGGTCACGTTTGGGTTCATGAAGGTAGTGGTCTGCTCCATTATTCCCTCACAATGGCTGGTGTAACAAGTGATGTGGTGGCCTGCAGTATGGATGGTTGTGTAGTACCGGTGGTGCCTCCCTGAGCCTTATGGTAGTTGAAGTGCCTTTGATGGTAGCGCAGAGAGAATACTGAACAATGCAAAAACTCACAGAAATGTAATTAAGGCAGATGAACAATCTCCCAGAATATGAAGGCATACAGCAAGTTCACCATATCTCCATTGAAGAGATCCACAAGCCTGGGAAGCACAGACTGCTGTAGGACTCAGATAAGCGATAAAATAGAAAGGAGATAAAATCCAGCGTCTACCAGGGAGTATCCACGATGATTCAGGAGTAAATATAAAATATAGATTTTATTTGCTTCATCGTAAAAAGTTACAAAGTAACTGATGGAGTAGACTGGTTACATTCCAAAGGCTAGTGATTTCAGGGCATTGCTAGCCCCTTCTTCATGCCTTATGGAAGGGGGTAGCCAGTGGCGTAACTAGGAATGGCGGGGCCCCATGGCAAACTTTTGACATGCCCCCCCCCTACGCATTCCTGCGCGTTCTATTATGCCCCATAGTGGCCCCTTCACACAGTATTATGCCCCATAGTGGCCCCTGCACACAGTATTATACCCCATAGTAGCCCCTGCACACAGTATTATCCCCCATAGTGGCCCCTGCACTCAGTATTATGTCCCTTAGTGGCCCCTGCACACAGTATTATGTCCAACTGGGGTCTTTTCAGACCCCAGAGTATAATAATCGGAGACCCGGGGGAATAAAAACATAAAAAACTACTGTTTCTTACCTGTCCCTCGGCTCCTACGCTGTCAGCTTCTTCAATGACGTCGGATGTCACATGACCTGGGACGCAGGCCGGGTTCATGTGACGTCAGACAACTAGGAAGGAGGCCTGGCAGGATCGTGGAGAGGTAAGTAACAGGGTTTTTGTTTTATGTTTCTTACCTCTCCAGGTCCGCCAATCATTATACTTGGGGGTCCGAAAAGACCCCCCCCCCCCCCCCCCGAGTATAATGAAAGCAGCGGTAGCGGCTGTCACTGGGCCCCTAATATCCCGGGCCCTGTGGCAGCCGCCTCGGCTGCTATGGCGGTAGTTACACCACTGGGGCTAGCAATGCCCTTAAACCGGTAGCCTTTGGACTATAACCAGACTACTCCATCAGTTACTTTGTAACTTTTTATGATGAAGGAAATAAAATCTATATTTTATATTTTCTCCTGAATCATCGTGGATCCTTCCTGGTAGACGCTGGATTTGATCTCCTTTCTATAATAAGAAAGCACACTGGGCTGGAGTTGAGGCTTGGAAATGGCTCTCCTTGGGGGGGACAATCAATATCACCATAGCTTAAGCAATTCCAAAAAGTTGCAAGGCCTGAGGCTTATAATTGTAGCAATGAGGTCCATCCAAAAATACCCCTCACGTCTCTGACACACACTGGTGCCAGGCAGATAGTTCCTGGGCATCTTAACTGAGATCTTGACATTGGTCCTGACTTGCACCGATCGCTCCAGCTAACACACAACTCGCCTCTCCTAAAAGGGATAAAGACTGCTCAGTCACTTCCCCCTCAGTAGAATCATCTACGTTGAGGGATCTACCTATCTCCAGCCATATTGGTTCAGTCCAGATAGAGTCACATTAAATAAAACACATCAAACAGCATTCCAGCAAGTTGAAGTGCAAGTACCCAGTAACATATGTAATCGGCCCTTTATTAGTTATCCTTCTGAGACACTACACCGCCATCTGACGCTCATGTCAGAACAAAAAAAAAATCAGTGGGCGCCTGCCAAATGCACAGCTCACGCCCCTGTCCCCTCTGCATGTAAAGGACCTTTTTGTTTCACACTTGGGATGGATTTTAATTGCATTTAATAAATTGTGAGAGGTTTCATTGCTGGTCCGAGATCCCGTACTGTGTGTAAGATAACCCCTTCACTACCCGAAACCACTAGAGATGCGTTAGCCTGATGACAACCCCATGGAAGTCCCATTGAAATGACCATTTATCCCAAGCTGTCTGGCACAACCAAATATTTGCTTGTTAACCCTTTCACTCTGACTAAGAGGCGGTTAGCCTCGAAAAATGTAGGTTTGTCTGGTTGGAAGGGAAGGTCGAACAGTTAATCTGATGTTCATTGGATGAGCTGTATATGGACTTTTTTGTATTTAAGTGTGAAAAAATACTTTCAGAAATAGAAGGGCTTATCAATTAACAAAATACAAAGTGAATGGAGAAAAGAGAAATGTAAATCCCATCAATATTTGGTGTGAACTTTGCCCTTCGCCTTTCATCAGTTCTCGGTATTTGCAGACAATGTTTGAAGGAACTTGGCAGGGAGGTTGTTCCCGCCATCTTGGAGAACTAAGCTCAGATCTTCTATGGATGTAGGCTCGCTCCAATCCTTCTGTCTCTTCATGTCACCCCAGACAGACTGGATAATGATGAGATCAGGGCTCTGTGGGGGCCGTCTCATCACTTCTAGGACTCCAAAGGGCAAAAGTCACACCAAATATTGATTCTTTGTTCTTTCACTTTTTATTTACATTTTGTGAATTGACATAAACTATTAACACTTCTATTGTTGAACGTATTCTCAATTTGCAGCATTTTTGCCAATGCCTAAAATCTTTGCACAGTACTGTATATCCTATATATTTGCTAGGGTACAATAAATGTAACAAGGTGGGAGGATGCTCCTGACTTGCTATGGGGCCTTCTCAGACAGGGCTGCACCAACTGGGCCTCCTTAAGGCGTGTCACAAGATCTCATTTAGTTTGTGTCGTTTTTGGCTGAAAGGTCAACAGCACTCCCCACCACACAAATCCACGGTGTATCACTGTAGAGTAGAGATGAGCGAGTACTGTTCAGATCAGCCAATCCGAACAGCACGCACCATAGAAATGAATGGATGCACTTGGTACTTCCGCTTTGACGGCGGCCAGCCGCTTAACCCCCCGCGTGCCGGCTACGTCCATTCATTTCTATGCGAGCGTGCTGTTTGGATCGGCTGATCTGAACAGTACTCGCTCATCTCTACTGTAGAGCAGTGGTTCTTAACCAGGGTTCGATTGAACCCTAGGCCATATGCACGGTTCATTTTGTGTACCAGTAAAAAAAAACATATACCTATGTCTTGAATTCGGAAAAAAATCATATTTGATTTATCACTAAAGAAGGGTTCGGTGAATGTGCATATGAAACTGGTGGGGTCGGTACCTCAAACAAGGGTAAGAACTAGAGATGAGCGAACAGTAAAATGTTCGATATTTGTTTCGAGTAGCCTCTCAATGTTCGACTACTTAAATCGAATATCGAACCCTATTATAGTCTATGGGGGGAAAATGCTCGTTTCAGGGATAGGCAACGTTTGATCAAATTATACTTACCAAGTCCACGAGTGAGGGTCGGGCTGGATCCTCCAAGAAGTCTTCTCCGTGCAGCTTCCCCGCAGCGTCTTCCGGCTTGTCATTCACTCTGCCAGGCATCGGGCCTGGGCAGAGCCGACTGCGCATGCCCGCACTACAAGCGGACATGTGCAGTCGGCTCTGCCCAGGCCCGATGCCTGGCAGAGTGAATGAGGAGCCGGAAGACGCCGCGGGGAAGCTGCACGGAGAAGACTTCTAAAGGTAGGAGAAGAACCAGCGTTGATTGGCCAACTGTATAGCATTCGGCCAATCAATGCTGGTTCTGCATCAAACTTTTACATTCGAATAGCGAGTGGTACTGATCGAGCACGAGTATTTTGAATACCGTAGTATTCGATCAAATACCTACTCGATCGAGTACTACTCGCTCATCTCTAGTAAGAACCACTGCTGTAGACAATGTATCGTGTGGTGAGGACTGCTGTGGCCATTCTGGCCTAAGGCAGAACAAAATACTGTTGAGGTCACAACAGATGCCCCATGCGACTGGGCCCCTAAGGCAGGGGGCCTCATAGGCCTCATCACCACTACTTACCATTTGCATTGATGTGGTTCCGGGTTGTGAAGCTCTTCTATTATCCTCCCAGCCATACTGTCTCCTGCTCTATGTCACTGCAGCGTGACCATACAGAATTAGATAGTATCCATGGGATGGTCTTCTCAAAGAAGTAGGTTGATATGGAAGACTGAAAATCCGTTATACAGAAAATGGCTATATATATATATATATATATATATATATATATATATATATATATACACACAGCCTTAGCCGTGATTGTCTTATTACATCGGAGCATTGCCATGGCTGGTACCAATGCACATCTATACGGATGTAGCAACTTTCAGTGATTTGGGGTACGTTCACAATGTACCACATGGAGTCATGAACTTGACAGATAACCAGTAGTCACAGGCAGCGAATAACACAGCGACTGTTCAGCAATATTTGTCCTTGAATGACGTTTTCCATTTTCATATAGAACAAGCCTTACTGCCATTCAACACACAGAAATCTTTGATGTTAGACCCGTTTGGCTGCTTTGTCTTGGTTACAAAGCTAAGTAAACAAGCAGATGCATTGTTAAAGTGTGTTCAAATACATTATAGATACATGCGGACAGTATACGGTATATACTATACATTGTATGAAAGGACAATGTAACAACTTTATTAAAAACAGTAACAAAACAGAAAAAGCTTAAATGTACTGTACAGCTGAGGCAGAGATACAATGTTATGTGCCCTGTAGGACGTTCCATTATCTAAAGGCGCCAATACTTTTTCTACTTAGCCCTGAATAGTTGGGCTCTATACATTTCTAAGGGGTGTCCATGCATTGTATATGGGACTGAGCTGCAAACAGGCCGTGTGACTGATGGATGTAATGTCACTGGTCTATAAGGCGGACGCAGCGCTCAATAAAGTGCTGCTGCAACTACAAACAGCTGATCGGTGGGGGTGCCAGGTGTTTGATCCCCGCCGATCTAACATTGATGACCTAAGGACACTTGATCAATGTTGTAGTCTTAGAAAATACCTTTAACGAAAAGATATATACATAAAAAAATGAAGCAGTGAATTGCTCCTACATTCTGATCTCTCCACATTTTGAGTCAAATTAAAATTTCTAACAATTTGGTAACAACTCGTCAACAACGCCCAACGCAAACTCTGTCTTAAAATTCTCTCGATGCTCATAAAAGTAAAAGGAAATAACTTTCTAATAGTTAAAACCGTCCTGCATTTTGTTTCTACGGCTCCTATACAGACTATGAGTATCCATGCTAACAGACAACAAAAACTCTGTGTAGTCTGACCCTGTTTCCATCTATCTGAAGAAAGTATAAGACTACACAACAACACTACACGGAATATCGTTGTCTGTTTCCATGAAGATGTATGGTCTGTATAGGAGCTGTAGGAAAAAAAAAAAACAGGAAAATTTTAATAGACCTTTTGCAGAATTTTAATTTTTTTTTTAATTATTTTACATTTACTGGGACAAAAAAAAAAAGTCGGGCATGGTGGGCATAGCCTTAAAGGAGAAATGCTCATTGACATCAGTAGTGCCCTTGTTGGGTGTCAACCATTATATACAGAATATACATTCCAGAACTGATGGGCAAAGGCAATAATTGGAAATAGGTGACACCATCTAATACAGTCTATTGGTGCAATTTGGGGGAATAGTTAGTGGGAGAGCTGGGGAAGAGCCCCTCCTGGTTGTTTGATAGTGGAACACAGGCATATAAGGTAGAATTGAGAGGGGTGGATTTTACTTTGTAAGGACAGAACCCCCCTTAAAGAGACTGTGTCACCAAAACCCATTATGACAACCCAGCTCTGCAGATAGATAGGTTATGCTCACCCTAATGAAATTACACATTCCCCTTGTGAATCCCTGACTTTGTTGCTGAGATATTGCTGTTTTTGTTAATATGCAAATGAGTTCTTTGGAGAAATAATAGTGTGGCCTTTGCTCCAAAGGGCTCATTTACATATTGGTAAAAACAGCAATATCTCAGCAAAGGAGGTAGGGCTTTACAAGGGGAAAACACTGTTTGATTCAGGTGACCCTAACCTATCTATCTGCAGGGCTGGGGTGATATGTTGGTTCTGATGACACTAACCTATCTATCTGCAGGACTGGGGTGATATGCTGGGTCTGGTGACACTAACCTATCTGTCTGCAGAGCTGGAGTGATATGCTGGATTATGGTGACACTAACCTATCTATCTGCAGGGCTGGGGTGATATGCTGGGTCTGGTGACACTAACCTATCTATCTGCAGAGCTGGAGTGATATGCTGGATTATGGTGACACTAACCTATCTGTCTGCAGAGCTGGAGTGATATGCTGGATTATGGTGACACTAACCTATCTATCTGCAGGGCTGGGGTGATATGCTGGGTCTGGTGACACTAACCTATCTATCTGCAGAGCTGGAGTGATATGCTGGATTATGGTGACACTAACCTATCTATCTGCAGGACTGGGGTGATATAATGAGTTCTAGTGATAGACTCCGTTTTAAAGAAGACCTCCAACTCCTGACTTGTCTTTTTAGTAAATCTTGTTATTCTTCACAACATAATTCTGGAGTGTATTCTTTTTTAATTCTACATTGTATTATGTAAAAATTGACAATTGGGTGTTATCTTTCCCCTTGTCAAAAGAGTATGTCCCCATTGTCAGCACTGATTGAATAATGTCAGTGGGTGTAAGGACAACCCAATTGCTAACACCCAGTGATCAACTAATTAAGGCCCAGTTCACATCTGCGTTCGGTATACCGTTTGCGGACTCTGCTTGGGGACCCCTGAACAGAAACCTATACGCATTAAAAAGCAGTTAGCTAATAAACCACATGGACCCCATAGACTAGAAAAGGGGCCTGTGGTTTCCGCATGAGTCATGTGGAGAGAATACTACTGCAAGCAGCACTTTTCTCTCTGCATGTTTTGTACAGAAACCAAGGGGAATCCGTACGGACCCCTTTATAGTCTATGGGGTCCGTGTGGCTTCTTAGCTAACTGCTTTTTAATGTGTATAGGTTTCTGTTCAGGGGTCCCCAAGCAGACTCCCTGAATGGAATACTGAACACAGATGTGAACCAGGCCTAAGGAAAATCAGAGGAACCCCAAAATGTAAAGTCATAAGAAATGAAGCTCCAGAATTGCTGGTGGAATGCAGTAAGTTTCTACAACAGTTGTGTCAGGAGAGGTGAAAGGTCGTCTTTAAAGTTCCCGGGTGCAAAACCCAATTAATGCAACTTTTTGGGCCTCTGAAGTTTTAGTTTTCTAGGCTGGCCTTCTTTGCTCTCTCTAGGGTTTTTGCTATTTGATGACATGTGTAGTTTGTTGTCACCAGTGACGGCCTCATGTCCCAGGGCTACTCTTGGTTGTTCCACTGATTCTCTTGCATCACCTACGGAGGACTCCCTAAAAACTAAAGGCTTTGCGGGCTCTTCGGCCGACCTTATGAACGTATCATCTCTCAAGTCTGCTTTCTTACAGCTGAACGTAGACTTCCCTTCCGAGCTGTGTCGTCTCCTCTTCTGTTGCATAATCCTTGTTCGTAAAGTTTGTTTTTCTTTTGGCAGCGCTGACTCAGAGATCCAGGAAAGAGCCTTGGTCGGGTCTTGTGCCTGTAACCACTCTGCAGATTGGGGTTTGTGCTGGCTGCTAGTCCTGCAGGGCTGTCTGCTATTAACATCATTTTCCACTCTGGCATCAGGAAGCTCCAAGCTGTTCCGAGTGGTATTTACGCAATCTTCTCCCCGATCCGCACTCCTACACTGTGGTTCGGATTGTGTATTAATCTTGCTTCCTTTGTCAGGGTCCGCTAGCCCAAGGCGAGGGCACTCTTTACAGTCCCTACCGGATTCAGGGCTGGAGCCTTTTGTTGCTTTTGTCTTCTTCACTCTGTAATTTAGAAAACAAGGCTCGTTCTTCTCACTGCTCATGTAATTCATTACCAGTTTAATAGGCTCACAAAACATCCGTCCTGTAGGGTAACAAAGCTGCCATACAGATATCACCATGACAAGAAACATTGTTTGCAGGGAGGGAATGCTATCATACTTCATCCTCTCATTTTCGCTCAACATGCACGGATATACATATATACATATTTAGTCACTTGGCTATGGAGAAGCTCACAATGTGCTGACTAAATTTGTTACAGATGTTAAGGTCAATATTGCGTACCAGGATCGAGTTTCAGTAGAGGCTGAATAAAATATTATAGCATAAATAGGGCTTTCTTAAGGAATGTATCCCAAGGCACTTAATGATATTACTCAATACGTTTCTAGCCAGTGCCATAATTTACAACATATAGAAGAATGAAGAAGAAGCCTCTAGAGGCCGACATCATTGTACCATCAATCTGGGTTTGTCACATGCCAAGTTCTTACATATCCTGAAAGAGGAGCTATGCAAATGAGTGGCGTCAAGACGTGATGGAGGGAAAAAAAGCATGACATCACCCTACAACAGCTGTCCCCGTCTTGTTCCCTTATAGGACACGACGCGGCTCACAATCAATCCCATGCGGATTTCCCTTGGAAGGCCCAGATTCAGACATCACCATCACCTCATGATATCGTCACCTCGGAGGAGAGCTTACATGTTTTTCAGCACAGCTTGCTTCTTCAGTGTGGCGGATAATAGGTTGTTTATTTCACATTCTCTGTGCTCAGCAAAATATTCGGACCTTCCGCTGGAAGACTCTTTCTATGAAAGTGATGGGACAATAAAACAGTAATAAAATTAGACAACGCTTTGGAACCCGACCCAGGAAACTCTATATAACAAGATGAAAGTTCAAGTCGTTGCGTCCAAGACTCACAGATGTTGCTTGTTGCATTGTTTAAAACCAGAGAAGGATGGATGCCGTTCAAGCCAGCCCTGGTAGTGATGAGGTCACAGGCCGCCCCCTGCTAAAATGCCAACTCTTCTAAGGGTGAGTTCTTAAAGAACCGTTCTGTGGTGCGTTATAGGACTTGTGTGTCATGGGCATATAACCCTAAAGCGAGGGAGGTGACTTCCTATATCTTAGTCTTCATGATGTGTTTTTACCCAGGGGTTACTATATCTCATTTTGGGGAAAAAGTATGCAAATTAGTTCATCTGTTTCCCTAATGCCAATTATAGGTAGCTACTCTGCAAGCCAACCCAGACAAGAGACTCTACGACTAGGAGTATTAGCCAAACCAGCCATCCATCTGTAGACAGCCATTATTTCCAAGAATATGAAGTCAAGGACCATCAACAAGGACTGCGCTTTATCCGTAGGACTTTTGGAGAACTGTATTTTTATTGAGATTCACACACGACGCGTTTCGGGTCACACGACCCTTTTTCAAGTGTATAGAAATCAGTGCTAGTGCAGCAGGGCAATCTGTTCAGATAATTGTAGTTTGCTGATAAAGTCTGGTCTGTTATCTCTCAATGTAAACACACAGATAACACTGAGTTCCTTCTGTACAAGAATCTGCAGATTATCTGACCTGCAGAAGTGTTGTGTGTCCTGTTCCATTATTTCCAAGAAGACTCCAAACACCATCTAGATCTCCTCAATGAGAACCTGCACCATCCCACACTGGTGTCAAAGACATCTCAGCCGACCTCCAAGTACCCTACTTATTATCACAAGAGGCAAAGACTACGGAACCACTGTCCAGAGATGGGTGCCTAGCTTTACTAACATCCCTAGTAACGTTTTAAGACTCTTTTATACGTTGGACGTTGACTTTCAAGCCAGCACTAGGAGTCACTTTTCTGCCTCTGGAAGATAGTTACAATGCACTCAGAAAGTCTTCAGATCCTTTAACTTTTTTCATGTTTTATGTTGAGTCCTTGTACTAAAATCCCCCAAATTCCCCATGAATTTGCACTTAATACCCCATAATGAGAATATGAATACAGAATTTTAGAAATGTTTGCAAATAAATTATAAAGGAAAAGCTAAAATTTTGAATGGGCCTAAGTATTCAGACCCTTTGATATGATATTGGAATTTTGGTGTAGAGGACTCCAATATCTCTTCACCATCTTTGAGATGTTTCTAAATCTTGACTGGAGTCCACCTGTAGTAAATTCAGTAGACTGGACAGGATTTAGCAAGACAAACTCCTGCCTATATCAGGTGGTAAAATTTGGCATTATCATATGTGTTGTGGCAGATTTGAGGTTTTACGTGCATCGAAGAAGTTTTCCCAATGATAACACTTATTCCCTTTAACAGTCCCAGTGGTCGGACCCCCCACCAGGTCTCTGATTCCGCTGTAAAATGGAGCAGTAGTGCACATACATCACCACTAGAGATGAGCGGACACTGTTCGGATCAGCCGTTCCGAACAGCACGCTCCCATAGAAATGAATGGAAGCACCTGGCACGGCGACTGGCCGTCGGCAAAGCGTACGTGCCAGGTGCTTCCATTCATTTCTATGGGAGCGTGCTGTTCGGAACGGCTGATCCGAACAGTGTTCGCTCATCTCTAATCACCACTACTTCATTCACTTATTTGGGGCGGATACAGCTGTTCATCAGGTGGATGGAGCAATGGTCACACGTGCATTTACACAGTGAATTTGGGTCACTTATCCCAGTAGATGGATAGGGGATAATTGTTATAAGTAGGAGAATCCTTTCAGATTAAAGGGGTTATCCACTTTCGACAATCGATGGCCTATCCTTATTACATAGGCAGGGCTCTGACACTGGGAGCGATACAAACTATAGAGGTGAGTCTAGATACTGCAGCGCTGGCCCATTGAAGTCTACACCTTGGCCATTCTAAAACATAGAACAGTGATTTTGGTGTCATATGAAAGAAGAAGAGATTCACCACTTAACATTCAGGTTTGGGAGCAGCTAAATCTAAACATACGATTCCTAACTATCTTTTTAACTACATATCTCTGCAAATAATCTGGAAAAACACTAATAATCTCATCTTTCATATGAAACCAAAAGCATTGTTCTATGTTTTATAATGACCAAGATATAACTGGTTAAAGTGACCCCCTACCCTGTCAAAACTTAGTTTATTGCACTATTAGAGCCTATACAGCTATACTCGAGTGAGAAAGCAGTGAAAGACAAGGCAAAGGATACATGAGGGATTTTGCGAAAAGGAGTCAACATCCAATAATGAGATATATTAATGTTACAAGGAAATCTAAAGTTGTTTATGGCTTCTTTAAAAGGTACGATGTGACAGTAAGGCCTTTGGACCGAATGCAGAATCCTTTTCAGTTCAAGGTTTCATTCCGGATCGGTCACTGTAGAGTTAAAACCTAAGGCTAACATTTGGATGTGCATGGTTTGTGGTTGTTGGCTATACTTCCTCCATGGACCGCAGGAGATTTCATTTTGTCCACGCTAAAAGAGAGCATTACTGGAGAGTGTTTGTTTAATGCGTGCTGAAAAAAAAAACCCTCTATGTACGAAGCATCTTGTTTCACCCGGAGACAGACATCCACTGGCTGCATCATACAGTTCTGTGTTGCAATAGTTTTATTAACTTGCGCCACGTACTTGTTTATTTAAAAGCAACCAAAAAAATCTGCATGGCCCCTGGGGTGATTTTACAAAAAATACCCTCCTTACCCGGTATAACACAGATCCACAGTCTTGTAACACTGCTGAGTTTCTTTATATAACACCTGGGCGATACAACATGCACATGGAATGTCTACTGAGGACACAGCACAGATATTGTCATCTGTCTTTACAGAATTGGAGGGGTGGGATGATGGAGAATTAGCAGGGCTATGGGGGTTATCCGGGGACTCCTATCATCTCATTTCCACTGTGGTTCTTTTTCTTCAGAACCAGGTTGCAATACAGGCTCACATGATGGGAACCAGCACCCAGAACCGTTCTGCCTCCTTCCTTCTCTCCCTGTTCACTTTGGTATTACCTCCATTATGGGGGCTAAATGTTACAATGACCTCTTCTGCCAACCCCCACGACATACCGTATATACTCGAGTATAAGCCGACCCGAATATAAGCTGAGGCCCCTAATTTTACCACAAAAAACTGGGAAAACTTATTGACTCGAGTATAAGCCGGGGGGAATGCAGCAGCCACTGGAAATTTTCAAAAATTAAAATGGTCGGAGTTTTTGGGTGCAGTAGATGCTGGGGAAGGGGAGGGGGTGTTTTGATTGTCTGTCTGCCCCTTCCCTGAGTTTGAGGACTGAGTTTTTCTTCCCCCCCTTGGAATTCAGTCTGGCTGAATATAGGGTATCTGCAGTGCTCCTATTAACCCCTTCCTGACGCTACAGGAGCACTGCAGATACCCTATATCCAGTAGACCGGGCACTGTCAGACACAGGGATACCTAATGTGTATGTGTTTCACAGTCATTTTCTACTTTTGTATGTATTCTAGGGAAAGGAGGGATTTTTGCACTATTTTATGGGAGATTCTATACATTAATATTGTGGCTGGTCATAGACACCTCCCCCCCCTCCTAAAAAATAAATAATTATTATTTTTTATTTTTTTTTCTGACTCGAATATAAGCCGAGGGAGGCTTTTTCAGCACAAACACTGGGCTGAAAAAATCAGCATATACTCGAGTATATATGGTAGGTCATATGATTGAATACAGAAAGGAGGGAGGAGGCAGAACAATTTGACTCTAGGTGCTAGTTCACGTCATCCTGAATTGGAACCCGCCCAGAAATCCAAAGTTCTGGAGAAAATTGAACCCCAGAGTTATATATTAAAAAAAGTCCCCGTATAACCAATTTATAGAGGATGCAACACATAGGTCTTGTAGTTTGTCTAGAATTATGTATTAAGTAAGACTAAAAGTATAGATGTGAGATAGCTACTGATCACTTATCAGACTCTTAAAGGAGTTAACCAGGACTATGTCACTGCGCTCCACTCCCTCTTCTCATATAGTGACATCACATCCATTGACATTGCACCAATAGGCTATAGGCCAGCCCCATTCATTTGAATGAGCCTGAACGGCAGCATAGCCATAGGACTAATGGACGTGATGTCACTTCCTGAGAAGAGGAAGTGAAGCGCATTATCATAATCCTTGATAACTCCGTTAAGCTGGCCATACATATTATTGATTGAATTTTCAGTAGGACAGGTCGACCATCTATTGATTTGTGTATTGGAGGTGTCCCAACTCTCCTTCAACAACAGGTGATAGGTAAAGAAGGCATTTTGTTGGAACACTCGTCTTTCTCAGTGACTGTCACACATTGGGATCTGTCAATCTTTATGTTTGAGATGGTGCTGGCCGGCAACCAAAGCCAAAAACAGTTGCTCAGGCAGTTGTGGTCATGCCTCGATAGAGCAGATGTGGTCATGCCTCGATACATTCACACAGAGTAACGTTGGCGTTTTTTGTGCTTATTTTGGCACATAGCGCCGCGTTAATGCCGCGTTTGCGCCATTTAACGCGACCGCAAAATAGCGCGGCGCAAACGCGGCGTTAAGTGCCAAAATAAGCACAAAAAACGCCAACGTTACTCTGTGTGAATGCAGCCTTACTTGTATAAGGTGTAAAGGTATTCACCAGGCTAGAACATATTAAACCAGCAAAACACTTAAATCTGGAGCACCAAGGGCGGCCCTGTTGCTCCTAACTAATATGCCCATCTTCTCCTTCCCTTCTTTGAGCGACAGGGCCAGGGAGCTATGCTAAAATCTCACCTCATATAGTGTAATATCTGTGCATTCTGCTATGTTACTACCTGTATATGTAAATTACACCAGCATCTAATTGCATACTTGATCTATTACCGGTGTCAACTTGATTAAAGGTCTTGTATTTACTGGGAATGTCTTCATTTTAGTGGGACATGTCCTCCCATCATGTCTGTTTTAGTAAAAACTTGCTCTCACTTGTATGTGCAGCGTGAAGGGGTTTTCCAGACTTATTATGGATTACTTAGATTTAGGATAGGTCATCAATATCAGATTGTTGGGAGTTTGTTACCTGGCACCCTCACGATCTGCTGCGGAGCATTTGGACGTTCATTGTTTACAACCACAGCACTGCATATTATATAGAGACTGTGCTTGATATTGCATCTCAGTCCCATTCACTTGACCTGCAAAATAGCCATGTAACTGGCCTGAGAAGGTGGAATCGGGGATCACATAAGTGCCTGAGTAAGAACCCAAGTGTCAGCCCCCAACCTATTGCTTATATTAAGTCCTTAAAAACCTCTTTAAGGCCAGGGCCCCGTGGGCCGGAAACGGTGCAATATGGCCTAGGCAGAAACGCCGCAGGAAAAATCGTTTTACAGTACTTGCAAAGTGGATGGGATTCATTTGAATCGCATGCTCACTTTACGAAAAAAATCACAGTGCTGACACGCTGCGATTTCCAAAACCGTCGCAGATTTTGTTGTGTTTTTTTGAGCCAAAGCTAAGAATGGCTACAAAAGCAATAGGTACTCTATAAAAAGTTCTTATACTTCTCCCTTCTGCTCAATCTACTCCTGACTTTGGCTCAAAAAGTGCAACAAAATCTGCAACAAAAAAACTCAGTTTCTGCAATGTGAGGCCTTAGCCTACGTGACACCTAGACATATAGATTAAATCTGAATGGCTAGAAATAGAATTATTTATATAAATTTTTGCAGTGTTCCATGTAGAAAGCCATTAAATTGATGAATGATTTTATCCAGGCCATTGAAATAAATATAACTTGGGCGAAAGGAAAGAAGTCAACACCATGGACAATCTAGTATTCACGTTGGGATGGATAGACAGATAGATAGATAGATAGATAGATAGATAGATAGATAGGAGATAGATAGATGATAGATAGATAGATAGATAGGAGATAGATAGATGATAGATAGATAGATGATAGATAGATAGATAGATAGATAGATAGATAGATAGATAGGAGATAGATAGATAGATGCATAGCTAAAAATAAAATATAAAATAAATAATAAAATATATAAAATAAAAATGAATTGTATTCTCATGGAGAAGAAACATTGTGTGTGGGCAGAAGGAAAGTGATCCAGCCATTACATGGTTAAAGTATCTGTGTGGCGACCCCCAGACACACTTATGTAACCCAATAACCACTTTTGACACTTGTCTGACATGCCCCTCACCTCAGGTTCATTAGAACACAGCAGTAAATTTAAACGACACCCAACCCCTCCGCCCAACCTTATGTAGCGAAGCTCTTGGCGCTCTTAGGATCTACGGTTACAATCTATTTACAAATAATTAGAGGTGTCAATAGGTCCTTTCCTTTTAATTAGTAAACTGTCCTCCTGGAAACACTTTACATGTTACGTTGTCTCGAGGAAACACGTTACAAAAAAAAAAAAAGAAAAAAGTAACGTTTTACAGAAACCTTTAATCGCTTTCTGTCTAATCATCTTCTTCTACATCAGACATCACATAAAATAAAGGGACACTAATACAGAAATACACCAAAGAATGATCCTAGTACCCATTCCCCTTATCGCCTGGTTTCATTTTGTTACAACCAAAAATATTCTCTGTCTGAACCAGTAACGCAGCCGTGATCCTCCTACCCTTCAAAATCCTGAGCCTGGGAGGGGCCACACGGTGGCTCAGTGGTTAGCACTGCTGCGCCGGAGTCCTGGTGTTCAAATCCCACCGAGGGCAAAAAACCATCTGCAAGGAGTTTGTATGTTCTCCCCGTGTTTGCATGGATTTCTATCCCATATTCCAAAAAAATATACTGATAGGGAAAAATGTACATTGTGAGCTCTATGTGGGCTCACAATCTACATTAAAAAAAAAATCCTAAGCTAGGGTGTAAGACAACTGTCCGGAGCAGAAGCCTCATCCTCTTCTCTGTCTGCCTTAGACAGCTGACATAGAATTTAGAATAGCGCTATATTTTATGATGGCTATCACTGCATACCCTATAGCTACGCCTCTGCCCCAAAGCTAGATTTGCTCCTGGGCTTCAGTGCAGAATCTGTATTTACTTTGTGCCATTTAGAATAGTAGTATATTTTGTGTTATGCAGCCCCCATTAAAGGGGCTCTATCACTGGATTTTCGCTATTTTAGATAAACATATGCCTGAATAGCCTTTAAAAAGCCCCCCCCCCCCCCGTTTTAATGAATTACCTTTTAAACATATATGTAAATGAGCCCTTCCGTGCACGATGGGCGTTCCCGTGCACCCCTCACGTCATACTCTGTTCACGCCCTCCTCTCTTGGTTCTTGTATGCAAGTCCCTCCTACTGCTTTCGACTCACATCCTCTGTCTCTTCCCTGCTTCTGGAAAAGGACCTGTTATGACGTCACTACTGCTCTGTGATTGGCTTGTCCCTGTGATGATGTCACTACAAGGTTCTTTGTCGTCTTCTAAGTAGTGATCTATACAGAGTAGGGGCTGCAGCTCCCAATGTCCATCATAGATCTCCATGTGCACAGTAGATATATATGATATGATAGACACAGGGAGCTGCAGCCTCTGCTCTGTATAGATCACTACTTAGAAGACGAAGGACCTTGTAGTGACATCATCACAGGGTCCACGGTCCTTCCAGTGCATGGAAGGGCTCATTTACATATATGTTTAAAAGGTAATTCATTAAAACGGGGGGTCTTTTGACAAACAATTAGCAGGACTTGAATAGTCTTTTTAGATTCTATTCAGGCATGTTTATCTAAAATAGCAAAAATCCAGAGATAGAGCCCCTTAAGGTCCACTACCCCTAGAGCAGCGCCTTGTGTACTAGAACAAAACATTTCTAAGCCCCATCTCTCGCAAGCCTACCCATCAGCAGCCAGTGGCATAACTAGGAATGGCGGGGCCCCGTGGCGAACTTTTGACATGGCCCCCCCCCCCCCCGACCGACCCCCTCCTACGCATTCCTGCGCGTTCTATTATGCCCCATAGTGGCCCCGTCACACAGTATTATGTCCCTTAGTGGCCCCTGCACAAAGTATTATGCCCCATAGTGGCCGACCGGGTTCACGTGACGTCAGAGATGTCAGACAACTAGGAAGGAGGCCTGGCCTGGATCGTGGAGAGGTAAGTAACAGTGTTACAGACCCTCATAGTCCCACCATGGAGAAATTCAGTATTTATCATGCAGAAATGGCTGTCGATCAACAAACAGTTTGTATTTATTTTTATCATTACTTTCTAGGTTTAGATTTATTTATTTATTTTTCTTTAAAAAAAACATTCAATACAGTAAAACCGATCCCGACGATTGCTTTTTTTTTTTTTTTTTGTGTTTTGAAAAAAAGGCCAGAAGTATTCAGCCGAATGCTACAAACAGCGCCAAGATGGGTTCTAGTGCAATCCCATACAACAGAACTCTGTTACCTTTTACAACATTGTCTAACTATCCCAATTGTTTAGGTTTGATATAAATAATGTTGAAGCAATTTTTTTTCGAGAACTTTAAAGAAGTTCATTTATTTATTTTGCTTACTTCTATAGCGCCATCCTATTCTGCAGTGCTTTACAGTGATTGTCAATATTGTGGGAATCTGTTCCTTTTGGAATAGAAATACTAATTTGGCAATTAAATCCACATCATGATTAAATAGACTTTATAACTGAGTTGTTCATGATGTTAAGGATGCCGCCCTCTATAGGGTGGCGTACAGATTGCACTGTTCTCCTAATCACATCCTGGAGAATAGATTTGCATATTTTTTACCCAGAATCCCTAGCGGAGCAGGAATGACTTGTAAGTCTCCGTACTGCCTATGTAGGCAAACACTCTCCCTGATGTGTACGATTATCCCCTGATCCTTGTCAATATTGTGCCATATAGGCAGAGATAATATTGGAAACCCACACAAACATGGGCACACAATACAAACTCCTTGTAGGACTCCAGCCCTGCAAGACGACAGTGCTAACCAGTGACCCATTGTGCTACTGAAATAGAACAGGGCAACTCCTTTAAGGTATACACCCAGTGATACACTGAAAAACTCAAGATAAAAATCTCTAACTAAAAATGAGAGATGTTTAATTCCTTCATTCACTTGAATGCTGCATACTTTATTCGTTTAGCGTGCAGTACTATTCTTTCAATCAAAGCAATGGACACCACCATGAAACCATGACAATTCCCATTATAAAGCGATGGGGTTTGTGGAGTAAGGTGGTGTTGGTGGGCATGGGATCATATCACCTTAGCGCCCTCACACATCGTATAATGGTCCCCTTAATGCCCCCACACAGCATAATGGCCTGCCTCCCTCAGTGTCTCCAAACACACAGAATAATGGCCCCCTCTGTAACCTCCCATTCAGTATAATGGCACCCAACACACAGAATAATGGCCCCCTCTGTAATCTCCCATTCAGTATAATGGTCCCCTCTGTGACCTCCCCCATTCAATATAATGGCCCCCAACACACAGAATAATGGCCCCCTCTGTAACCTCCCATTCAGTATAATGGCCCCCTCTGTGACCTCCCCCATTCAATATAATGGGCCCCAACACACAGAATAATGGCCCCTTCTGTGACCTCCCATTCAGTATAATGGCCCCCTCTGTGACCTCCCCCATTAAGTATAATGGCCCCCCTCAGTGTCTCCAAACACAGAATAAGGAGCTTCTCTGTTACCTCCCAGTATTTAGTGCCCCCACACATAGTAATATTCAAGAAATGAGGGGTGAGATGGATTCCTTACTCACCACTCTGCTCTCCACATCTTCTCTGTGACGTCAGCACTTAGTACCTGGAGCAGAGAGGTGAATAATGAATCCAGCTCCATGAATCTTACTCCCTGAAGCGTCTGTAATGCAAATAAGTGCACAATCAGTACTGATGGAAAAGCTCATTGTGCTAATGCAGACATGCTGCCCAAAGCTAAAGAAAAGATCCATACTCAGTAGGAGTGGGAACAGTGTTCTTCTCCGCCACATCATTTACCTTTAGGGACTGCAATTTGCACCCCCGGGGGGTACATGTACTACAGGCTGAGAACCACTGCTCTAAACAATGAATAATCCCTTATGTATCATTATCATAGGATGTATAATAAGAATGGCACAAGAAAACATTCCTTTTCAGCACATATCATGAATCATAAAGGGAAATACATTGTTAATCGATGATCGATCTAGGACACTGCTGTAACTCAAGTCAAATCTGGACATAGGACGTCGTGCTTTGAGTTCTTCTTTAAGTGGAATAAAAACAGATTCATCTGCTAATCTTTGGGATGTTTTGATACTAGGTGACTTTATTTTAGGCTTGGCAGGCCAACCAGTTACTGGAACTTCCAGTATCACATGATGCTAATACAACCTGTTGGTTTCCTGTAGTTCCGTGTAGGCTGCACCTAAGGTCAATGATTAAAAATAAAAAAAGAGAAATTTTTCTCTATTTAAGACTGTACAGGATGGAAAAGATTAAAAGGAGTATCTTCATCTCTGCTCCCCTGCAGCTTTATACCTATGAGAGCGTTGCACATAAATTCGTCCCTGACAACCGGAGCGCGCCATCTCCCTCACACCTCATAACGCTGCTGGCAAGTCCTCGGAGAGTGACGAATGTGAACAGTGCATGGGAAGGGAGCCGTATAAGGTGGCACTTCTGCTTTAAGCTGTGTGTTGTGTTTTTGAGAGGAACAAAAACATGATTTATGTGTGAAACATTTCTGAACATGCCCTATAAGTACAGTAGACTTTCCTCTCTGGCCACACCCTTAAAGTGCTGAATTTTGAGAACAATTAACACAGACCGTGAGTCAGTCTTTGAACAGCTCTGTGGGAACCAGAGTCTCAGCTATGTGCAGTGATGTAAACTCCCTAAGGCTTCCAAAGCCTACAAGAGAATTCAGAAAAAGACGTAAATAAAAAAAAAAAAAAAAAAAAAAAAAAAGACGAAACGCTGCGTCTAGTCCCATTATTAAAGCGACCCGGCGTATCGTACTGCGGTCTTGTTTACGGGATAATCTGCGCTGCAGATGTGGACGTTACCTTGCATCGAGCAAAACCTGAACGAGACCATGAGATTCTATAGATGTTGATGTATTGTATCAACAGTGGAAGAACAAAACCTCGCAACTAACAAAACGTCGTCTCCCCCGCCCCCTTCTTAAATTAAAAGCACATTTCTTGGCCTATTTAGACTTGCGTGAAGACTGGGTGGGCACTGCACATTACCAAGCTTTTCCAGCCCATGGACTGTCACTTCTCATTAGCTATTCCGAGGACTGAATCCTTATTTTTGACTGACAAAACATGTGCTCTTGGGAAGGGTTAAGGCCCTGACATCCCTAAGGGAAGGGAGATTAGGAGAAAAGAGAAGGTCTCCATGATACCACCAAACTTCTAAGTGATGTAAAAAGTCTGCCAGTCCTTTACAAATGGTCTCTTGACAGATTGACGTATCACTGGTATAGGGGTCTGGACGAGGAAATCTCGAGTTTGAGTTTAATGGCATTGACCTACGATACGCAAGGCTTTATATATAACCGGCTGTTACAGGGGATTTCTGGATTTATGTCATAGGTTTCCTTGTTGTTTTAAAATATTGATTTGTTGTCTGGTAATAAGATTATTCATGTATACATGGAGGAAGGTCTGTGGAGTTAGTGGGCCAAACTTCTGACTTCGAGTCCTCAACCCTTCATGCAATAAACCTGAGAGGTGGATATATCTGGGGACAGCCTAGGTCAGGGACCGAGTGACCAAACTGCAACCCAAAACCCACTAAAATATCGCAAAGAGCCAACACGGAAATTTAACCATAATACTTTGCCGAACCGCAAAATAGAGTCGTGTGCATGGGGCTTTACAGAGTTTTCAATAATACAAACAACTTTAAGGAAGAAGTTTGCAATTTGGCATAATTATGAACAATTAATATTCACTATTTACATCGCACAGGATTTGTTTTATAGTGAGCGTGCAATGTTATCACAGCCTGTACTAATATCACGACAGCTATAAAACAGATACTGTGTGATATAAATAATGAGGGGCCCCCACATAGTACAATCTGCTCCACAGTGATCCCCACACAGTACCATCTGCTCCACAGTGATCCCCACACAGTACCATCTGCTCCACAGTGATCCCCACACAGTACCATCTGCTCCACAGCGGATCCCACACAGTACAATCTGCTCCACAGTGGCCCCCACACAGTACAATCTGCTCCACAGAGGATCCCACACAGTACAATCTGCTCCACAGAGGATCCCACACAGTACAATCTGCTCCACAGTGATCCCCACACAGTACAATCTGCTCCACAGAGATCCCCACACAGTACAATCTGCTCCACAGTGATCCCCACACAGTACAATCTGCTCCACAGTGGCCCCCACACAATACAATCTGCTCCACAGTGATCCCCACACAATATAATCTGTTCCACAGAAAGGGCTCTGAGTGCCACCTTAGGTTCGCCAACACGGGCCTAGGCAATGCTCTGTGAGCTAAATGTTGATCATGATGTGATCATGGCATCTGAGGGGTCACTTTCACTTTTATTCCAAGGCTCTGAATGTCTCTCATACCTGCCATAAGAATATTACAATTAGCTTCGGTCAATAAGTTATGACAAGATAATCCTTCAATAGTCCCACCAAGGGGAAAAATACAAGACAAGTATAATAATAATACAGGAATACAACATACAAAAAGTTCACATAAAAAGATAAAGGAAAGAAGATAGTAGGAGGCGTATCACAACTTCAGGATCTAATGATCACAGGTTTAAGTTCCCTGGGGGAAAAAGGATTTAACCCCTTCCCGCCGATGGCATTTTTTGATTTTTGTTTTTCATTTTTGACTCCCCTCCTTCCAAACCCCATAACTTTTTTATTTCTCCGCTCTCAGAGCCATATGAGGTCCTAATCTTTGCAGGACAAATTTTTCTTCATGATGTCACCATTAATTATTCTGTACAATGTAGTGGGAAGCTGGAAAAAAATTCAGAATGGGGGCGATTTGAAGAAAAAGTACATTTGTGCGATTTTCTTACAGGATTTGTTTTTACGGCGTTCACTGTGCAGCCAAAATGACATGTCGCCTGTATTCTATGGTTCGTTACGATTTTGGGGATACCAAATTTATATGGTTGTATTTACATTTTGACCCCTTAACAAAAATCTAAACCTGTGCCAATTTTTTCTTTCTAAAAGTCGCCATATTCCGACAGCTGTAACTTTTTTATACGTTTGTGTACGGGCGTCTTTTTTTGCGGGGTCGGGTGTACTTTTTAGTTCTACCATTTTCGGGAAATGTTATTGCTTTGATCACTTTTTATTCTAATTTTTATCAGAATCAAAACAGTGAAAAAACGACGGTTTGGCACTTTTGACCTTTTTTCCCGCTACGGCGCTTACCGAACAGGAAAAACATTTTTATAGATTTGTAGAGCGGGCGATTTCGGACACAGGGATACCTAACATGTACAGTATTTCACAGTATTTTACAACTTTTATATGTGTTCTAGGGAAAGGAGGGTGATTTGAATTTTTTATACTTTTTAATTTTTTTTTAAATATTTTTTTCAACTTTTTTATATATTTTTTTTTTTTTGCATTTATTATACCCCCTAGGGGTCTTGAACCCCAGGGGGTCTGATCATTAATGCAATGCATTACAATGCTAATGCATTGCAAAAAATCATCATTTCTTTTGCAGGCTGCATAGAGCAGCCTGCAAAAGAAAAGCACTGCAGACCAGCCTGGGAGCCTTTTCAAGGCTCCCGGCTGTCATGCCAACATGACGTCGGCCCTGAAGCTTGCTCCAGGCGTCGGCAATCACCGGCAAAATGGTGGCGCCCATGCGCCACCGGGAAAATGGCACCTCGGTCAGCATTAACCGAGGCGCCGGAGAGGTTAATGCCTACGATCGGTCTGGGCACCGACTGGGGACATTAGCGTTGGATTTACTGTGTAAATCAGTAGACACCTGGCAGCTATGATGGCCACCCAACTCCCGGGCGGCCGCCATAGTTAAACACCCGGCGTCTGCCGTACTAGTACGGCTTTTGTCGGGAAGGGGTTGAAATTTTTTTTAAAATAAATAGACAAAATATTAAAAAATTAAAACAAAACTTGTAAGAAAATAGCACAATAAATTTTTTTCAATTCCACCCAATTCTAAATATTTTTTCCCAGCTTTCCAGTACATGGGCCAGAATATTTAATAGTGTCATTATGAAGTATAGTTTGTCCGGCAAAAAATAAGCCCCTATACAGCTCTGTGAATGGAAAAATAAGTTTTTGGAAGGAGTTGAAATAAAAATTAAAATAAAAAAAATTGTAAAATACTTGCGGCAAAATGGATTTAGTTGCGACAAATTCGTTCCCACGATACGTCACAGAATTGAAGAATTCTTTATTCAGTGATTAAGATCTACCTTCATAAACCCAGAAACTTCCTTTAATAAAAAATGTACCAAAAGTCTGTTATTTAAGAACAGAAATGTACATATATATAAGCGTGCACACTCCTGCTCAAATTTTTCAAGATTTACGACACGTCAATCATTTGAAAGTGCCGACCACATCACAACCCGGCAGAAGACGTTATACCAGGTTCAGAGATGAGTGTTACATGATCGGCTCACATTATGGCCCGGGGCAAAGACTTTAAGACCGTTGTTCAGGTTCCCATATGAGTCAGTGTAATATCATCTCTGTCAACATTCCCAAACTAAAATTCATTACTATAGAGTCTTCATCTCTTGACAGGGGGCCACCAGATATATGGCGGGTGTCCCTACTATTACTGGAACCTTGTCAGAGGATGGCAATATGGAAGGACAATATGGTGCACCTTGACTGAACCTGATGGTAGTCCACAACATGTTTACATAGAGTAGTGTTGCAGTAGTTTAGATTTACAGCCTTCCAACAGAATCAATGCCAAATTTGATGAAAATTGACCAATTTCAGGCAATTTAGTCCTATAAATATACATTCTGTAGAGCGGACAATATTGACTACCTTTCTCTAATGACTATGGTGTAGTTCTTCTACACCATAACTCCGGCATGTTATGTCTTATCATAGAGTGACGGAGAGATAAGGGTATGTCTGTATAGTGTAGTGTAAAACTCTGCAAAATGTTTATTTACATTTGCAAAAATATTTCACTTTTAATTTTCTACTAATTTAAACATGGCCTCTAATGCCTATATTTGTCTGCGTGTCCTCCATTTATGGGTTGTTAGTATTGCAGCCATAGCAGCATGCACCTGTATACATTTATGGACTTCTTGTCTTTTGCATTGTGTATATGAGATGTGGCTTCCTCCATGTTGGACTTGCACCCCTTCCCATCTGCACAAGGTTATAATAATTAGTCTAGAGCATATTTTAATCCTAGTTGCAAGAGTTCATTCTGTAGGCCTAAACCCAGGCACAAGTGAAGGACGTCTGTATAATGTAGGTTCTCATCTAGTTACTATGTATAAAGCCATGCAGAATATATACAAGTAAGAGAAATAAATAATAAAAGTAGGATACATAAGTAAGGGTCGCCTTGTTGCGGCAGATGGGCTCTTGTAATTTGATCAAATAGCGATCTAAGAACCTCATAAGCATACACAGATAATGACTAGTAGTAACCCATTTCAGACTTCATATGCTTAGTTTGCCTTTGTCTTGGTATCCACTACAGAGCGCTGCAACATTTTTTATTTGTTTAGAAGGACCTAGATCATACCTCCCAACCGTCCTGATTTCCGTGGGACATTCACGATTTCAGTGTCCTGTTGGCGGGAGGTTTGTCCCGATTTCAACTCAGATCTGCGTCTAGAGGACACAGATCTGAGTTGAATACATACGCAACTAAAACAAGGAGCTATTACAGCTCAGCTTCTTGCTTTGCTGTGGCGCTCCAACTAGTGGCTCTGTAAGTGCGATGTGATGACGTGAATCTGGGGGCAGAGATGGGGGGACATGAATCTGGGGGCAGAGATGGGGGGACATGATTCTGGGGGCAGAGATGGGGGGACATGATTCTGGGGGCATAGATGGAGGGGACATGAATCTGGGGGCAGAGATGGGGGGGACATGAATCTAGAGGCAGAGATGGGGGACATGAAACTGGGGGCAGAGATGGAGGGGACATGAATCTGGGGGCAGAGATGGAGGGGGGACATATAATTTACAGGTGACTGTAGGAGGATTATACTGTGTGGGGGCACATGAAAAATGAATGAGAATGGGCGGAGTCAACATACAAGTGGGTGGGGCTAAATTTGCCCCGGCGCGCTATGCGCACCGCACACTTTGTCCCTCTTTCAGTTCTTAAAAAGTTGGGAGGTATGCTAGATAGACAAACTGATAGATAGATAGATAGATAGATAGATAGATAGAGTGATAGATAGATAGATAGATAGAATGGATTAACTAGATAGAGACATCAATACTGAACAATGAATGTGATCATAAGTTGTCACAGTGTCATACATGTATCACAATTTCTAACTGATGACAATATCGGCATTATCAGTGCTCTAAATCCTTCCAACCCCCTCCATAATCTGAACCTCCATCTCCGGTCTCCAAGACTTTTCCCTTGGTGCATCAGTTCTCCTGATAATCCCATATACCCATATCCCATATACAGGCACTGGCCGCTGACTGGCTAATACAGCTTTATGTGTACTACACGCTCCCTTCACCTCTATGTCCTCTTAGATATTATAAGCAGAGCCCTCACTTATGAATCCATTATTCACTTGCTATTCTGGTCTGTTTGTGTTTCCTCTGAATTGCTGCGCTATATGTTGGCGCTATAGTAATACAGATTTTTATTAATCTATACATTGCTCTGTTTGGATTATATTTCCAAGTTCATGAACGTTGCTGTAGTTGCCTATCACATAGAGAAGTTCAGTAATATAATCATTTCTGTGTGTATGTAATACAAAACATGTGTTCCTCCTGAATACACAATGTTGTCTCTTAATTGTTATCCTTTGCCTACATAGAGTGCGGGCCAGGGATCTCTTGAGAACATGCATGTTGTACAGTGAATGTGAGCCCAGATACCACCACTGGGAGGAATGAACATCTCCGCTGTCAGGCCCACGGCCGGCTGTTGGGTGGTCACACTCTGTTCATCCTCCCTTTCTTTCAGGCGTACTTCATTTTCCCTATAGAACTGGGAGGATGAGTGCGGTTTAAGGCCTGGCTGCAACATACAAGCATAGCAGAGAAAAATGATCAGTTTCCCCCAGGTCCACATCCACCCACGGCCAAGGATTCCTGCTGTAATTCCGCACGGCTGCTCTTGAAGTTCTCCATGGCAGGAGGCCACTGGTGTGTTTTTCAGTGATCATAGGATCCCATAAGGACTGATATGGTTACATATCTTCAAGGAAACCAACTGTGAATGTTCAAGGAGGAAATATATCTGTGGCACCGGGCCAGCTTTATTCATGGAAAACACACTGGGCTGACTATAAATAAAGGTGATGACATAAACAATATAAAATTCAGATGGTCGATTAAGAAAAATATTTACTTAACTAAAATTTTTGCAAAGGAGGAAAGAAATGTAGAAGCCATTTTGGAACAGAATTTGGAGGGCGACTGCAACTCTGGAATGAGAACAGCCACCTTGTTAATGCTTATTGTGTGTCATAAGAGGTGACTCTGGCATCTATCCCATCTACAGTACCCCATTTGGTTAATATACTATGTACTTTGGCTCTTACGTTCCATAATTATACGAAAAACTGACAAGTCCACGGGTAATGGTCACTGGCGCAATCCTAGGAATGATCCCAATACCTTATTGAAAAAGGAACTCAGACCTGAAGAACAGCAACAACACTACCACGCCTGTTTCTAAGCCGCCGCAATAGTACAAACTGTTAATATAACAATGTAAGTGCCTTAAAGGTGTTGTCCAACCACATGACATTTCTAAAGAACATCTTAAATTGGCCAATCCCCTTGATGACACTTCCCAGGCTCCGGCGATGACTTGGTTTGTTGACACACTGACAGTATGGGTGACATGTCGACACCGAAAGGGGTTACCGCCGCAGCTAGTGCTTTGCTATGATTGTCATGTTGACATTTACTGAATTTGCACGACTATATACCGGCAGGAGATTGGTGTAAGGCTCACCCCTAGGGAACAAAAGGAACTCCCTTGTCATCTGCTAGAAGACCAGCATAGACACTTAATGTTTGGTTGGTCCTATCAAGATTGAGTAATGTGTATGACCAGTAGAGATGAGCGAACAGTAAAATGTTCGAGGTTCGATATTCGTTTCGAGTAGCCCCTCAATATTCGACTACTCGAATCGAATATCGAACCCTATTATAGTCTATGGGGGGAAAATGCTCGTTTCAGGGGTAGGCAACGTTCGATCAAATTATACTTACCAAGTCCATGAATGAGGGTCGGGCTGGATCCTCCGAGAAGTCTTCTCCTTGCAGCATCCCCGCGACATCTTCCGGCTCTTCATTCACTGTGCCAGGCATCGGGCCTGGGCAGAGCCGACTGCGCATGCCCACACTACAAGCAGACATGCACAGTCGGCTCTGCCCAGGCCCGATGCCTGGCAGAGTGAATGAAGAGCCGGAAGACGCCGCGGGGAAGCTGCACGGAGAAGACTTCTAAAGGTAGGAGAAGAACCAGCGTTGATTGGCCGACTGTATAGCATTCCGCCAATCAATGCTGGTTCGGCATCGAACTTTTCCATTCGAATATCGAGTGGTACTCGATCGAGTACGAGTATTTCGAATACCGTAGTATTCGATCGAATACCTACTCGATCGAGTACTACTCACTCATCTCTAATGACCAGTCTTGTATTTGTGTCTATAATCCATAAAAGGTAAAAATCCCTTTAAGAGGAGCCAATGGGAATTTACAAAACAAAAAAATACAAAACAACATGACGTTCCTTTAAAACGTTGAATCCTGAATCCCATGACACTTGGACAAACGAGTATTTTTATGTGTATTTTTAATGCTATTTCTAGCAAACAGACCTAAAACGTTGGGTCGTCCGTATAAAGGTCTATTTCTAACCGTCCAACTCATTGCCATTTCTAACAGTGTGGAAGAATGTTTTATATCATTGTGCAGAAATTCCACAAAAATGTCTAAATCCGGCTAAAAATACAGATTCATGTGTAGGGGAGACTCCAAAAGATCATAGACGGTTTAGTGATCACATACCATACTGGAGGGTTTAACAGTCTCCGCTGCCCACGTGTTGGAATGAGGTTCAAGTTGACTTACACAGACCACAAATCTGTCTGGAAACACATACAGCTCTGTACAAAGATAAAGATTGAAGCTATTATTTACTAGGACAACAAGCTTAAATGTTCCACTAGTCTCCTGCTGTTTCCTTCTACCTACTTGTATCACAGCTTTTCACTTTGCTAAATTTTATTTGAGATACATGATGATAGCAGATAACAAAAAGTTCCCAGACATCTCCCAACATCTTGAGCAAATCCAACAAATCCTTCAATAACTACAACAAGCCAATTGGAAAAGGTTCAAACGCTTGAAAAAGAGACAACAAGGACCAATGGCAACCAGTATTGTTAAAGTGGTTATCCAGTTCCCAAAAATTATCTGCAAAAACATCCACAACAGTGCTAAATCCTCCCTGTTCCTTTATGTGCCCTTTGCTTGACTTTATTTTACTTGCTGCTCCTTGTATCACTGTTACTTATATGGAGTGAATCTGTGGACAAACTACATTTCCCATGATTCATCTTCCTGCTTTCACTCTCTGTGTATCCCTCCCTATTATAAATCACAGGTAATTAGCCACTCCCGCATCCAAGGTCACGTAGTGCTGTGATATTTCGTTTGCTGGCTGCACAGCTTACAGGGAGGGGTAGTGAGCTTGCAAACGAATTATCACAGCTGAGGCCAAAGACCTGAAAATAAATCAGATAAGAGGGTGCAGTCTTTAAACAGGCTGTATATTAGGAAGTATTTTATATCGATGCATCCTGTTATTTGACAAATATTTTTTAAAAAACTGGATAACCCCTTTAATACCTACATGTTTCGTACACCTAAAGTGTTGCCATGATTAAGGACATTTTCGCTATCTGAAACATGTAGGCATTCGCTGTACTGGTTGCCAACGTTCCTTGTGGTCTTTTTCTCATGCACTGAATTAAGTTTCTACATTTTCCACTTGGCTGTTGTGCTGGACGGAGTTTTTGCTGGGAGTGCGTTCAAGTGTTTGCAATGAGAGAGGGTCACATGCAACAACACTCCGTGGAGCAGCGTCTCAGCTGGTGTTTCCTGTTTTTTTATTTCCATTTTGAGCAAATGTCAGGGAGGGATGGTGGTGGAACTTCTGCGAGTGGAGATTTGCTTAAAGGGAGTCTATCATTGCCTAGATCTTTCTTTAACTAAGTGTATCTTTACATAGCCTTTACAATGTCTATTCTAGGCATACCGGTCTTTCCTTGATCCTCACAGTTGTTTTGGAATGAAACCGGTTTTCTTTATATGCAAATTAATCTTCAGGGAGCACAGGGAGCGTTATCCTTGTGCTCCGAGCACCCCTGTGTCATCAACCTTCTTCCAGGGCAGCTAGTCATGTTCAACGCATGTACGAGATTTTAATCGAGCTGTACGTGACTAGCTACTCTGGGAGCAGGGAAGAGGTGTAGAAAGAGGGATCGTATTTAAAGAAGGGGGCGGTGAGATTCGAAGACGGCTGATGACGTAGGGGTGCTCGGAGCAAAGGGATAACACTCCCTAAGTAGAAAGAGGGATCATATTTAAAGAAGGGGGCGGTGAGATTTGGAGACGGCTGTTGATGTAGGGGTGCTTGGAGCACAGGGATAACACTCCCTATGCTCCAAGCACCCCTGAAGATTAACTTGTATATGAAGAAAACGGTTTCATTCAAAAATGACTGTGAATATCAAGGACAGACAGGTATGCCTAGAATAGCCTTGTTAAAGGCTATGTAAAGATACGCTTAGTTAAAAAAACAATATAGGTAATGATAGACTCCCTTTAACACACGTTAAAGAGGATGTGTAGTTGGATCTTATGCTTCACATATATAGGGGATGCCATTTGGGCAATATTCCATAACATTATAGATGGCAATACCAACGCAACGATGAATGAGACTGATAAACACCCTGTTGGAAATATGATAAAAACTTGTGACTTGACTATCGGGAAACTGGTACAATTCAATGTCGTCATCGCTTTGCTGCGGAATTCTCGTCATTTTGTATATAATGATAATTAGTATCCAGAACACAATGGAGCCCCAGACCTATAGAAGTCAAACGCTTTATTATCAATGCTACAACATCACATGATCATATGAAAGCCTGAGACAAAACCTTTCCTTTGATACCAGCACCTAGAGTTTTGGGTTACATCTGACCAATAATGAGAACAAAGTGGACTCAGGTTTCACAGGCTCAGCGCTTTGCTGCAAAAATAGTTGCTGCTGTCCAGCTGATATATCCTGAAGGGTGAAATCTATCTCAGGTGAAACTCAACATGAACTATGTGAAGTTCTCACTGTTGTGACATGACATATAGGTACATGTTGGCATTCTGATCTGCCGTCTGTCTAAACTGGTTCCCACCACATTGCACAAAAAAAAAAAAAAATCTCCATCCCACACAGGAGTGGACGAAACACACAATTTATCTAATGTAATGTCATCTGTAGGGAGATTACATTACCCTAAGTTATTGTATGACACTTTATGATATGACAAATGAGGCTAAAAATAACCGGAGGGAGCTGTATTAGGTTACAACACCCACCAGCGAAGAATACCATTTATCATCTACACGTGGGAATATCGTGGAAGATGCTGAGAACTTACAGTGTCTTGTAATTATGTATCAGTCTTACTAGAAGAGACCATCTTCACTGCATTTGGGGATATTGTCACTCCTTAGGGAGAGACCACCATATAGGTGTGTGGAGATTTATTAAGCCTTTAGCACTCCACTTCGCAAGGAACCATGGGAAAAATATGCAAATCTGTCTTCCATGATGTAATTAGGAAGTCAGCTGCTGCCTCATTGTTGCAAACTAATAGAGGGCGCTCACTGGAATGTGCAAGCCTGTCTTCCCTGATGTAGTTAGGATGACAGAATTCCAGTGAAATAACCCAATAAAGGCTGCTCCCTTTAGCATAATGCCCAACCTTCCAAGAGGCCTTTATTTTATCCCCTTAACCCTGTCTAAGCCTCTCACCTCTACCAGGTTATAGTCCTCTCTACATCGAGCTGATGAGATGCAAGTACATCGAAACGGCCGTCCTCGATTGAGAGACTATACCTGGTAATAATCCCAGCATCATTGCAAAATAAAGGCCTCTTGGAAGGTCGGGCATGATGCTAAAGGGAGCAGCCTTTATTGGGTTATTTCACTGGAATTCTGTCATCCTAACTACATCAGGGAAGACAGGCCTGCACATTCCAGTAAGCGCCCTCTATTAGTTTGCAACAATGAGGCAGCAGCTGACTTCCTAATTACATCATGGAAGACAGATTTGCATATTCTTCCCATGCATTTGGGGAAGAAGCCACAGATTACATGTCACAGGCCTTAATAAATATACACACGTACACAAATCCCACTGTATTTATTGTACACCGGTTTCTCCCGTAACGCTTTCTGCTTCAAATATACCTATACGGAAAAAGCCAGCGTTTTGGTGGGTTTAATTGATATGTTGCGATTTACAAAAACGTGCCATTTTTTGAAATTGCAGCATGTCCGCTGCGGATATTTTTTTTCCAGTGTGTAGATGGGATTAGCCAAAATCCCATCCACTTCGCATGTACTATAAAACACTGCGTTTTTTGCAAAATCACAGTGCTTACACTGTGTAGGCCATAAAGAAAAAAATAGAAAAACTGGGCACTCACATGAAGTATGCGGTAAAAATCCAATCTTTATTTGAAAAATCCATATAAAAACATACACGGGAAGAGGCAGTGATTGAACGACAGCTGTTTCGTGCAGGTAGCACTTCTGTTGAGCTTGAAAAAGTGCTACCTGCACAAAACAGCTGTCGCTCAATCCCTTCAGGCGTGCCTCCTCCCTTGTATGTTTTTATATGGATTTTTTAAAGATTGGATTTTTATCGCATACTTCATGTGGTGAGCGCCCAGTTTTTCTATTTTTTCCTTATGGACTATGTTTGGACCTTTACATACTGTGAGCACCACCAGCAATATGCATGAAGCCTGTCCTATTATCCTCTATCATATTGCCCGTGTGCATTTAGTAGTGCCACCCTACTTTCTACATTGATTTTTACACTACGCCTAAAAGGGTTGGGGTGGAGGTAAGTTGCCAGACAACTATTTCCCCAAGAACAACAGTATAAGATACACTGAAATACAATATGCCTAATTCTTCTTAGCCCTGGCATTGACCATTGGGGAGCCCCGCAGACCTCAGATGGGTGGCTGCAGCAACCAAAATCAATGTTTAATTTAATGTAGTTAAAGGGGTTATGCTAGGAAAAATATTTTTGTAGGGGTACGACTGTTGAGACCCCATCGCATCCTGAGATTTTACCCCAGGTGTAAAATGTAGTAGTGGTGAATGAAGATGCCCCCCTGCTCTGTAAGCAGCATGGTGGCTCAGTGGTTATCCTAGGTCTGAATCCAGTCAAGGAGTTTGTATGTTCTCCCCGTATCTACGTGGGTTTCCTCCAGGTACTCCAGTTTCTTCCATACTCTAAAGACATACTGATTGGGAATTTAGCTTGTGAACCCTATATGAACCCCTTGACGCTAAGGTATTGGGACTCCAAACATGCACCGGTTACCTGCGGACCTTATACACTATAATGGGGTCCACCAGGTTTCTGCAGAACTCTTCTCTTCACCGGTTTTAAGCGGCACCTATGACAGAGTCTCGTATGGAGACTCCAACGATGTAAACCTATCCTGAGAATGATACAAACTGTAGCGACTTAGTTACAACTAGGAGGATGAATTGGTGGATTTCCGATAAACCAATAGTAGGATGACAATATACCTCGATACTGACGTTGTACAACACAGCGAAGGTTAACCCATCTCTTCATAAAATAAGCAGCAATCCGCAAGCGAGTTCCTAAAAAGTAAAAACAAAAAAAAAAGGCATTACAAATCTGGCGTTTATTCGTAATCAGCTGCAAAGACAAAGCAGATGTTACAACTGCAAATGTTTGTGATGAAAAGGGCAGAAGATATGAGACAGATGTACGAGGGAGGGTCCAGGGGACGCGACGCAGCAGAGGGCAGTGATTCTCCTCTGGAGAGACGCCTGACATCAACCACTAATAACATCTACTATGGGATCAGGCAGGAAACATGCCACGGGAATATAGGAATACTGGACAAAACATGTCTGGAACTACAAGTGGTGAGGATGTTACGAGGCCAGATCTTAGCTATCCAAGTAAAGGGAATGCCAACAAACATGGCCAAGGATATGTGGGGAAACATCATCAAAGAGGGAAAGCCATCACACTGAACAAGCAGAGCACTCTGCAGGCGGGAGGAGCTGCACAGAGTGATATATAGACCATGTGAAAAGACTCAGGTTCAGTATTATTAGTTTTTTCTATTCTGGCTTAGAGGGGTTATCCAGTTATCAATACAAAACACTTCCTAATCTACTGTATATCCTATTTACATTCAGCATAGATTATTTTATTCATTTTCAATTCATTGACCTCAGCTGTGATGTTTCATTTGCAAGCTGACTACCCCTCCCTGTGGGCAGTGCAGCCAGCAAGCAAAACATCACAGCGTCATGTGACATCAGATGTGAGAGTGCTTTATTACCTGTGATTTCATTGCAGAGAGTGGAGTAGGGAGGGGTACACAGAGAGTGAGAGCAGGCAGATGAATCCTGGGAAATGTAGTTTATCCACAGATTCACTCCATGTAAATTATAGTGATACAAGGAGCAGCAAGTAAAACAAAGCCAAGCAAAGTGTACACCATTGAACAGTGAGTATTTAGCACTGCTTTGGATGTATTTTCAGATACATTTTGGATGCTGGACAACCCCTTTAAGAGTCTGTAGGCGGTTCTACTTATGCTAAGTTCACACTAGTGCTGGCTGTCCGTTGTTCTGTTTTTTCGGGGGAACCAGAAGAATGGACAGGTGGACCGCTAAAATAGTGGGTACATAATGAGCCCAATGGACCCCACTGACTATAATGGAGTGTGTCGGGTGTCCAATTGAGGAGGACACTGCAGCAGATTCTACTTTGGAGTCTCTGATGCAAATGTGAACGCAGCCTCAGTGTATCACAGCAATGTCTGTATGCATACTTACCCAAGGAAAGCTGTACATTACTGAGTAGGACCGCCCACTAGACTCCTAAACCCAGGAATTATACAGAGCCTTTTCCAAAACATTTGTATATCAATCTACTCAGCTCCTCCTGCTCTATAACATGATACCGGCAGTTTGGACTGTGTAGTCAATGAGACAGGTTCTCTTTAAGCATATGAATAAAAATGTTTATCATATTCTCAACAACCCTTAAGTATTTTTTTTGTTTCTAATCTTCTGGTCACCTTAAAGGGCTTGTCCCATGAAGAATACGGTTTTACATTCCAGCCCATAATTATAAATTGTTGTTATATTAAGACTTTTACCAAATGCTTATATCCAGTGGCGTAACTAGGAATGGTGGGGGCCCGTGGCAAACTTTTGACATGGGGCCCCCTCCAAGAGGGGTACATGGGCGTGCAGGCTGTTTGTGAATAAGAGGGTAAACATGGGGTGCAGGGTGTGTATAAGCAAGAGGGGAAATGGGGGTGCAAGCTGTGTGCGAGCAAGAGGGTGATCTGGAGGGGGGAAGCCCCCATTCCACCACACTCTTGCTCACCCACAGCCTGCACCCCCATTCCCCCTTCTTTCTCGCACATAGCCTGCTCCCCCACTCCCCCTTCTTTCTAACACACAGCCTGTGCCCCCAGGTCACCCTCATTGCTCACATAGGGCAGAATGGGGAGTGCAGAATGTGAGTAGGAGGGGTACATAGGTGTGCCGGCTGTATGTGAGGAAGGAAGGAATGGGGGTGCAGACTTTCTCACACACAGCCTGCATCCCCATTCCCCCTTCTTTCTCACACACAGCCTGCACCCCCAGGTCACCCTCTTTGCTCACACACAGCCTGCACACCCATGTACCCCTCTTCCTCACAGCCTATAACCCATTCCCCCCATTGTACACTGACCTGTACAATCCGGGAAGCGCCACCCACAAAAGACACTGAGTCTATGTTAGTAGATTAAAGGACCTTTGATGACGTCATGTCTCAGGTCCTTCAATCTACTAGTATAGATGCCGGCACAGGGCCTGGGGACAGCGGGAAGGAGATAGAAGTTTCTATGCAAGTGCTGGGAGGCAGCAGGGGCCCGGACAGCAGGCAGCCCCTGCTTGGGTGCAGTAGTAAAGGCAGCAATTGCTGGCTTTACTACTGTTAAAAGATGGACTGTGGAGGAGGCAGCTCCTCTCCATCTTCAGGCAGCCCCCAGCGCTGCAGTAAATAGGGCCCGTTATGTGCTGGAGTTACACCAACAGGTAACGGCCTATATAAAAAAAAAATCTGCAGCAGTAGCGGCTGTCACCAGGCCCCCTAGTATCCCGGGCCCTGTGGCAGCTGTTACCGCTGCTACCCCGGTAGTTACGCCCCTGCTTATATCCCAATATCTTCCAGGAATAATGTCACCTGCATTTACTGTGTCCCAGGTTTAGCATACGACTGCCATAGTGTGTTAGTAGAAAAGTCCAATAGAGTAACATGAGTGCACATCTGCAAAGTGTAATGCCTTACCTATGTCTTAGCACACAGTCTGATATCACCAGAAAGACTTGCACATGGCTTTTCTTATTCACCAAGGTCAAAGCCATCTAGTCCTTACAAGTCATCTACAGCTTGCTAGTACATAATACCTTTTGCACTTTGTAAGTAATGCAAGTTCCCCTCCATATGTAATACACATCAGGCTGCAGAAAATTCTACCATGTGTCACAGGCTGAAGCAAAGTATCCATAATGGATTATATTACTTTCCTACAATTTTTCATGTTCTCTTCTGCTCCCTCTCTCTTTTTTTATTTCATTCAGACAATTTTTAATGAAATTTTTCATATAAACAAAAACATACAAAGGAAAAATTAACCCCTCCCCCCCCACTCGATTCATACCCAGTCCAAAATGAAAAATTTATATAATTTCCAAAATTCAATCACATATAGCTGAAACAATGAAATATAACACATAGATCAATATAAAAAGTAGAAGGACAAACAGGGTCGAACAACGGAAAGGTATACAGCAAAAGGACATCAGGGCCAACCGGGCAAGGTAGCCCTTGCAGCATCCACCCTCACCCTAAGACAGCACACTCACCCTACAGAAAGATCGCCCCAGCACATCACTAACAAGAGTGGACTCGGACGAGCAGGACTGTGGTCAGAATTTTTTTTTTAAGTTATTGTTTGTCAATTTTATCGCAAACATTTTTGGTCTATGTAAGGGGTAGATATCGTTCGCTAAGGCTAGGTTCACATCTGCATTGGTGGAGTTTTCATAAGAGATTCCGACAAAAATCAGCGAAGAGAAAAATCCTGCAAAAAGGACTTTTCCAGTTTCAGTACAAAAAGCACTGGAAATCCGATGGACCCCATTATAGTCTATGGGGTTCACAGTGCACGGGCTCTCCACTGTTTGGACTCGAACGAAGGAGAGCACAGTGCAACTGTGAACCTAGACTAAGTTCACTTGACAATTTGTGAAACAGCTTTTATTTTATACCCTTCAACTACCGTAGATCATCCAGATATCACATGCAGTAAGGAGAACACCAAAGGACACGGCATACTGTATACTATATACTCAGGCTCAAAAATGACAAAGGGAACCATCAACGCTTCTCACCTTAGACAATGTCTAAACCTAGAGTTATTGTCACAATCTATTATGGGGCAGTAAGCAGCTCAGCTTTCAAAATATTCTGAAAATTATTGCCTCCTAAAATTTTTAGAAGTCAGATTCTCCTTTAAAGGTAACCTGTCGCATAAAAAAAATTGTGTTCAATCTGTAGGCAGCATGTTATAGAGCAGGAGGAGCTGAGCAGATTGATATATAAGTTTGTGGGAATAGATTCAGTATAACCTGTCATTTATGTGTTGAAAAGTCAAGGGGTTGGTCCTATCTGTGATAGCCTCTCCTCTACGACTGTGCATACACAGACAGACACGGACGCAAAATAACGCCACGTATACTGTACTGGCTCCCATTGAAAACAATGGGAGCGTATACGGCCCGCAAAAGCTCCCACGGCGTCTACGTGGCACATTATGTGCCAAAAGACATCGTGTGAACCCGGCCTTAAATGCAGCCCAGACACAGAGCCACAAAAACTACAGCTATTTGTATGGGCCCATAATTTTATCTGCAGTTGCAGATAACATTGTTATCATGTGCATGAGGCCTCACATGCGGTTTCTATTTAGGTTTGTTTTCTTATGAAACCCAAGAAAGTAATTAGATGTTCCAACCTGTAGGTGGAGTTCCTATCAGGATTTACAAATTTCCTACTAGGGACACATGGACATCACACAATTGGGTCCCCAGTTTATGGCCTCCCATTTACAAAAGAGTTCTGCTTATTTCGGGGCAGAGTGTCTCTGGCAGTCCTAGAGTCAGGTCGCGATAAGGCCAGAACTCATCCAAAAAAGTCAGAGGAGTGAACTGTAGCGTCAGTCTTCAGTCAGTGTGATTTTGGCATCTCCTGCCAGTGAAGGCCTTCCCTTACGTTTGCTGAAGCTGCTATGAAACCACTGTAAAGTTCAGTACCTGATACTACCTCAAGTAATGTGCCCAGTGTACGATGTCCTAAGAGTCTCTGAGTATTAATTTGGCCACAAGACACTACAAAGCCCAAAGAACAAGGGGGGAGCTAGCGGCCCTGATCTACAACAGGTACTTGCCATTCCAACTGAGGACTCTGGGGCTGCAAATTGGGGTGCTTGTCTGTTACCCTTCCTCTATCGGGCTCAGTGGGTACTGAGCTGCATGTTTGCCCCTTGTCTGAATGGATTCTTACCACACTCTAAATATAATGGCTGTACATATGACAATACCCATTGGCAAAAATCTGCTTGATGCTCCCCCCCGTAAACATGACTGCTCTGCAAAGCAGATTTATTCTCCATAGATAGCGGCACAAAAAGCTGCTGCAAAATCCCTCTGAAGAACAAAAAAATGGGCATGTTGAAATCCAACACGACGGACACTCCTTATCCTCAGCAACTGCCATCAAGGAGAGTTGGACGTCCCAATGCACAGTCAGATTCAAAAGGTTCACTGGACATACATGTAATATGTATGGCCATAGAGAGATTAGATTGTTGGGGCAACAACGAAGGAATATAATGACAATCACTGTACAGCCCTGCGGAATATGTTGGCACCATAACATAAAAATAGGGCCAAATGAAAACAGACAGATGGTTACTGCAAAAAGGGAAACTGTAGAAAGAACAATTTTGCAATTCTACCAAGTACTACAGCATACCTCCCAACTGTCCAGATTTCCAGAGGACGCAGATCTGAGTTGAACACATACGCGGCTGAAGCAAGGAGCTGACACAGGTCAGCTCCTTGCTTCGCCGCTGCCCCCGGCTACTGGCTTGTAGACGTGATGTGATGACGTCACATCACGTCTACAACTGTGCGCCAGTGAAAGAGAGAGAGAGGCGCACAGAGAGCTGCGAGGGAGCGAAGGAGAAGGTAAGTGTAATGTGGAACGTGAATCTGGGGGCAGATGAAGGAGAGGACGGCATGACACTGGGGGCAGAGATGGAGGGGACATGAATATGGGGGCAGAGATGTGGAGAGATGAATCTGGGGGCAGAGATGGGGGACATGAATCTGGGGGCAGAGATGGAGAGAACATGAATCTGGGGGCAGAGATGGAGAGGACATGAATCTGGGGGCAGAGATGGAGGGGACATGAATCTGGGGGCAGAGATGGAGGGGACATGAATCTTGGGGCAGAGATGTGGAGAGATGAATCTGGGGGCAGAGATGGAGAGGACATGAATCTGGGGGCAGAGATGGAGAGGACATAAATCTGGGGGCAGAGATGGAGGGGACATGAATCTGGGTGCAGAGATGGAGGGGACATGAATCTGGTGGCAGAGATGGAGGGGACATCAATCTGGGGGCAGAGATGTGGGGACATGAATCTGGGGGCAGAGATGGAGGGACATGAAACTGGGGGCAGAGATGGAGGGGACATGAATCTGGGGGCAGAGATGGGGGGACAGGAATCTGGGGGCAGAGATGGGGGGGACAAGAAACTGGAGGCAGAGATCGGGGGACAGGAAACTGAGGGCAGAGATGGGGGACATGAATCTGGGGACAGAGATGGAGGGGGGACATGAAACTGGGGGCAGATGAAGGGTGTATATGAAACTGGGGGAGAGATAGAGGGGGGACATATAATTTACGGGTGACTGTAGGAGGATTATACTGTGTGCGGGCACATGAAAAATTAATGAGTGGGCGGAGTCAACAAAAGTAGGCGGGGCTAAATTCATCGCGGTTCTTCAAAAGTTGGGAGGTATGCTACAGTAAGGAATATGCAGCCTCCGAAGTAGACTCCGCTAAGATGGGGAACAAAGCCTGCCACGGCTACTAGGGCAAACCTACCTATAGAAATTCTAAACGCTAGGGTACATTTGGCAACGGTGACACCACAATTCACCACCTATAAAAGTAGCCGGGTTTAAGATGACTTTTAATGAGTTATGTAAACAGTTGTTAATCACTTTAATTACACTTGCTTATATTGGCTTTTGTTGTGAGTTATCGCAGCGAGTAATCAGATTCAAGTTGAGGGCGGCTACATCTGTATATTTACCAGATATTGTTCAATATCTTATCTAACGTCTGTTGGAATTACGTCAATTCTTTATCCCTGTATTGATGAATAATCCTTATTTCTCGTATTGGTAGTTTTTTTTATTAAGCAATGCTGGATGGCCAAAACCAGTTGACAACACTAAATCCTGTTCTTTCGCCCATCCATGTAGACACTTTAAAGCCTACAGACCAGGTCTAAACTTGTTCCGAGTCTCGGCACGGCTCCACTTCTGTGTTCCTGCTGGATCTGTTGATACTTTGCAAACCTGTAATAAATCTCCAGTTTCCCCGCGGTGCTGTTTATTTATAGATTATATGATTAAGTACGTCTGAGGACCTGTGAATATATAGATGTTGTCTTTTCTTTATATGATGGCAAACTGTTTAGTTTAGCATTAGTGGTTTTGATTCAAGTATGATTCGCCCCACCAACAAATTTATAAAGCACTTGACAGCTGTTGCAAACAGGAAACACCTGTCTCCTCTGAAATTCATACGTACAAAGAGTCAAGTAGGAGCCCGAGAAGGCACCAAGCAGATAGGTCGATAGCAAACGTAGCCAGCCAATGACTGTTTAGCTGAAGTTCAAAATTTGGAAAGGTATGGGTTAGTTAGAAGGACCTGTCCCCTCTTCTGACATGTATGTTTTAGTAAAAAAAAAAATTATAAAATAATTCTGGTGCATCTTACAACTCTACATTGTGCAGCTCTTCTATTAATCTTCCAAGAAAATTATAAATAAATTGACAACTAGGTGTTACCATTGCTCAAAAGAAAGGGGTGTGTCCCTCTGACATCGACCAATCAGTGCTGACTGTGTCAGAGAGTGAAGAAAAATGGATACACCCATGTGGAGCAAGGCATGATGGAGACGTGATCCAGAATTCTTACTTCAATAGAATTATTTCCTAGAATTTTCATGGAATTGTTTTGGAAATGGCCTGATAACCCTCCCCAGTCACTATTGATTCTCTAAGATCTCTGCTGATGTCCTTCCTCCTTGACATGGTGTTAAAGGGGTTGTCAAGGCCGGAGGAGGAGAAAAAATACTGTACTTTAAAAAAAAATCATATTCACCTTTCCCCGATGCCTCCCAGCGTGGTCTGGTCCATTGTTGTCAATCAGTGGCCTCAGCGAAGGACACGTGACCACTACCTGTGATATCCCGGGGTCACTTACTGAGGCCTGTGACAGTTGAAGCCAATTCAGGACGTTGCAGCTGAGCAAGGAGTTTTACTTCTAGAAGACACCAGAACAGCAGGACCGGACTGGGAGGACCCCTGAGCATCAGGGACATGAGAGTATAATTTTTAATTTTTTTTACCTTTCCCAATAATTTTTTGCCTGGACAACTTCTTTAGCACACATTGAATGTTCAAGAGCGGCATACTGTAAAAACTTTTGCTTTTGCGGAGGTGATCACATGAGCTGATAATCAATTAACATTGGGAAACAAGGATGTACTTATTTTTTCACACACTGCTTCTGCAATTTCACCAAATCTTCTAAAAAAACTGATTATTTGTGTCCTGATATGTGAAACCATAAAATTCAGCGAGAGTGCACTTTGTTTTTGTCCTGACTGTACACAGTATGGTGCCACCTGGTGTTGTATATACAATCTGTATCCAATGTGAATTTCCTCTTGCTAAGCGCCGATGGACACACATGCTTAGTCACTTTCCCCACGGAAACCAATTCTGTCCAGCGTCTGCCATCAGCAGCACAGATTAGTAGTAGCATACGGAAGCAAAAAAAAATGGGAAAGAAAATGTGTAAAAAATATATATATATATATATATATATATATATATATATATATAAATATATATATATATACACATTATGCTATAAACAATCTAATGACTTTATAACAGCTATTAAAGCCTTCCAGGACTTCCATTAAATGTCCCATTACTGCGTTCAGTAGACATGTATTACTGTATATACTCTAGTATAAGCCGACCCCCTAATTTTACCACAAAAAACTGGGAAAACTTATTGACTCGAGTATAAGCCGGGGGGGGGGGGGGATGCAGCAGCTACTGGGAAATTTCAAAAATTAAAATGGTCAGAGTTTTTTGGTGCAGTAGATGCTGGGGAAGGGAGGGGGTGTTTTGGTTGTCTGTCTGCCCCTTCCCTGAGCTTGAGGACTGGGGGTTTTTCCCCTCAATTGGAATTCAGCCTGGCTGAATATAGGGTATCTGCAGTGCTCCTATTAACCCCTTCCTGATGGATCAGGAGCACTGCAGATCCCCTATATACAGTAGACCGGGCACTGTCAGACACAGGGATACCTAATGTGTTTGTGTTTTGCAGTAATTTTCTACTTTTATATGTATTCTAGGAAAAGGAGGGATTTAGAACTTTTATTTACTTTATTTTTATTATATTTTTTAAAGCTTTTATTTTTCCACTATTTTATGGGAGATTCTATACATTACTATTGCGGCTGGTCATAGACCCAAAAAAAAATATATATATTTTTTTTTTTTTTTGCTTCACTCGAGTATAAGCCGAGGGGGGCTTTTTCAGCACAAAAACTGTGCTGAAAAATTTGGCTTATACTCGAGTATATACGGTACATAATATATACACTTAATAATCTTAATCTCTGAATTTTGGGGCCTGACTTGTTTTGAAGAGTTCAATTAATTCCAGCATGGTACGGCCATAGGACCTCTCTGCTCAGTTTGTGAATTTTTTTTTCCTCTCCTAGATATTACAAGATCATTTGTGAGTAGAAAAAGTATTAAAAAGTGGAAAGAACTGCAACAACTCAGCCACAAAGTGGAGACCAGGCAGAGGTATTTGGCCACCAAGTGCTGGGACACATACTGCAAAAACGTCTCCAATGTTCTGCTGACTTATGAAGTGCAGGGTACCCAACCTCCTCTGGCATTGGCATAAAAACTGTGCAGGGAGCTTCATAACATGGGTTCCCATGGCTGAGTAGCTGTACAGGCCTTACATTACCATGCATAATGCCAAGTGCTGAATGGAGTGGTGTAAAGAACACGACCACTGGACTCTAAGTAGCAATCTCATGGACAAATCAGGGCTTGGTGAATGCCAAGAGAACATCACCGGCCCAATATCATTATGTCACCTGTAGGTTTGGTGGAGGATGGATAATGGTATGGGGTTGGTTTTCACGGATTGCCTAAGGCTTCTTGCCCTAGGATCGACGCCATGTTGAATAATACTATGCTTCCAATTTTGGGAAATCAATATAGGAAAGGTAGTATTGCGTGCACAATGCAAGGTCATAAAAGTCATGGGTGAGTTTGGGGTTAACATGACTTGACTGGTCTAAACATAGCCTCGACCCCATCTGGAACCCTAAGGCCCCATGTAGCAGAAACGCCGTGTTTTGGCTGCTGCATTTTAAAGTCCCTGCAAGTGGATGGTTTTCTAGTGAATCCCATCCACATATTGCAGAAACGCTGTAGAATCTTGAAGGCCTTGCTAAAACTTGAGACCCATTTTAGCTGCAAAGGTAAATTCCATATTACTAGATTTATATTGGGATTTCACAACAGGTTTCCCCATACATTTGTCCATATAGCAGAGCAATACTGAGGCCCCAGCTCCGCCATGCACTGGCTAGTGAGATTCCCCCCCCAACCAAAAACAAGGACTAAGAATCCCCGGTGTAAGGTAGGCCCTGCAAAATAATTTTATCTCCAATGTTCCAGTTGTTTTGACAGTATGACACAATCTGCCAGGCATGTCAGTCTATTCAACCCGTTTCATCGGAAAGCCAATTCAGGCCAATGCCATTATGTCATATCCATACAATTATGAAATATTGACTTAAAAAAATAAAAAAATTTTTTAAAAAATCGCCAATGCCTGTGCAAATGTATACGGTATATGCTGACGAGAAAAAAACTAATCTTTAACATGACAGAGACAAAGGCATCACATAAAACTAACATAATTCTTGATTTATGGCCATTTCCTCTAATTGTGAAGCTCACGGTAAAAAAGTGATTCATTGTCTGTGTATTCTGAAAGAACAAAGAAGTGAGAGTAGCGTACGCTGGTGTGTAGACAGACACGGCTTTTCAGACAGAATACACCACAGTGCCAGGCCATCCAGACTTGTGATACTGCTCACAGACCAAATGTCATAATGCCGTCTTATGTCACACATTCAGGCTCGGCATGGGGAAAATGGCAACGCGCTGTCAAAGCAGCGGATTGTTTTATAGAAAACAAGATTCCTCTTGTGTCCACAATCTTGAATGGAATTAGAAGATTATGAATTGGCAAAGTAAAGAGGGGCACACAAAGAGGTCTTGGAAATGAGACGGACATCTAAGTTCCTCCAATTTCCCTACGGGAGTAGACGCCTACCAAATTATTAATGTGAAAACAGGTGAGCCTTGTTTCGCTTATTCACATGGTGATACTTACCGAAAAAGTCCCTTTAACCCCTTAATGCCACTGTCATTTCTCAATTCATTGGTCCTGAATTCTGGTAAGCGACATGTTATATTTTGGTTCGGTTAACTTTATTAAAGGGGTTCTATCAGGCTATTCTTCTGCTAGCTTTAGAAGTCTTCTCCGCGCCGCCGTTTCGGTGATATTCTTGGCTTTCATTGTATGCAAATGAGTCGCCAGACAGCACTGGGGCGGTCTACCTGCACTCAAACAGCACTGGGGTTGTCCCTGTGCTGCCTGCAGACTCTGCAGAGATGACCTCTATCTTCTTCTCGCGACCACCTCTTCTCCAAGTCTTCAATCGAAAGTGCCGACTGTGCATGTACGGCAGCCGTTTTCCTGTGGCCGAACGGACAATCACGTAAGAGGCCACAGGAAAATGGCCGCCGCACATGCGTAGTCAACGCTTTTGGTTGAAGACGCGGAGAAAAGGTGGTTGCCCCCTGTGCTGTTTGAGCGCAGGGGGACCGCCCCCAGTGCTGTCTGGAGACTTCTTTGCATACGGTGAAAACCGGGAATATCACCAGAACGGCAGTGCAGAGAAGACTTCTAAAAGTAGGGGAAGAATAGCCTTTCTTAAGGCTATTTTGACGTGGTAGACCAGAAAAAAATGATAGAATCTCTTTAAAGGGGAACTTGTTAACTCCTTTAAGATGTTTTCCAATATATTTATGATATGCATGCTCTGTCCACCTCAAGCCACTGACGGAGGTCAATGCACACATGTTTTTGTGCGCTGATTTTGACGCTGAATCCGTGTCCGAATCTGCGTGGAAAAAACGTCTCCCCATAGAGTTCTATGGGTTCCAATGGCTTTTTTTCTACTCACGGAATCCGCAAGTGGAAAAAAAAGCTTCTTTCAGGCAGATTCCACCTGCAAAAACCAACGCAGTCAATGGGATGCGGAAATTCCAAGTCCCGGAATTGAGAGCGGAATTTGCAAAAACCTGTGGTTAAAAATGTGAGGCCCAAAAACGCGTTGCCCCAAAAAACGCCACTCTGTGTGCATTGACCCTGACACTTTCCCCTCTATTACTTTGCATAGGAAAAAAAGCCTGTCAATCTTCACATTAAGGTAGGTATGTGTGTATGTGTGTGTGTGTGTGTGTGTGTCTGGGGAGGTTGGAGAGGGGACACTAGCCAAACGTGCATTGTTTTACGGACCCTTTCACACTAATAATTTTTCCGTCCACTTGCTGCCCATGAAAAAACAGCGCATAAAGCCATTATGGGGCCATTCACTTTCCTTGTCATGGCCTGAAAGACAATGAGAAAAAAAAAAAAAAATCAGGACATGCACTATTTTCTTTATTCGATATACTTTTCGCCTATGACATGCTCACATGACAGTCTTGGAGCTGTGCTCAATTATTCTAGAAATCTGAATGTGACCACGACGTTCCATGCAATATTTGCAGTCATCTGTAACCTTTCATGCCTGAAGCACACTCAGTGTTGAGCTTGATGGTGCATTTAAGGACAAGGCGTACCTGAGGCCGAATAGCAGTGAATACCTGTTCTAAAGATTTTTATTTAAAAACAGCTGAATAAAAAGTGCTTGAGTTTCCCTCCATACTAAAATAACCACCATTGCTTCCAAAAAAAATATAAATGGCCTATGTACTTTATAGCTATAGTATAGATTAATTAATGGTGATGATAAACTTTGTAATATATCTTACTAAAGAAAAATGCTTTCATCTCCTATCACCCCTTTCCCCTGCACCCATCACTGTTCCTGAATGCACAGGGAGAGAATCCTACAGAGAGCAGAGAGATAAAGCTTCTAGTAACAGTTTTATCTGTCATCCAGATCAGTGAAGAGACCCTATAAGTTTTGGATAGGGCTTGTTATCTCTCTCCTGTTCCCCTCCTCCATAGATGTGAATTTGCTGAAACATATGGTGGATGTACATATGGGGAGAGTATGTATGTGTATGGAGTGTAACCTGTTCAGAAACAAGGATCAGTGCAGGGGAAGAGGGAGGAAAATAACAGGAGAAAGAAGCATTTTTGTTTAATAAAAAAAATATTAGAAAGTTTGCTATCACCACCTACACTATTGATTTATGCAACGTGTCATACAAGTACAATGTGAAGGTAGAAAAAAAATCTGCCCTCCTGCCCCAAATAGAGGAAAGCATTACTATAGTCAAAATGACAACTAAAATGTGCAGGTAAACTAAGGTGTTATCTGGAAAATGGCCACCATGGGTCGGTGGAGCTTAGGATACGTGCAGTTGCCACATAGCGAAAACAAGCCTTACACACGGTTCTTTATGTTCTCTTACCTTTCCTGGACCCCTGATCATTATACTCGGGAGTCTGATAAGACCCCTGAGTATAATAATGATGTCTGTGGGGCCCGTGGTGTCACTTACCGATCTCAGCCCCTGCCAGGATCGGTAAGTAAACAGGGCCCGTTAGCGGCTGGAGTAACTCCAGCTGGTAATGGGGGGAAAAAAAACCTGTCGCCGGGCCCCTAATGTCATGGTCCCTGTGGCAGCCGCTACCCCTGCTACCCCGATAGTTACGCCACTGCTTCCAACCATGCAAAGTTAAACTAAAATCTGGGACAAGCCCAACCCTGCAGGACTTCTTTATACCCAGAGAATTAGCAAATGAGCAGCAAAGCCTCAGCTTGAAGTTTACAAATCTATTATAACGCCTCGGAAAAATCATCAATAAAAAGATTAGGTGCATGTTCTGTAACCAAAATTAATTTAATTTCCATGGTTCTACAAGTATTATGTAAAAGAGTTTGTTGGTTTAATCTCAGTTTTGGACACTTTTCAAACAAAAAAACAAGGGTCGTAATTCCAAGTAAAACAGAGTAACACTCCACGGACAGTTAGCTAAGAGAATACCACACTATAGCTCCGATTGTGAAAATGCTACGACTGCCAAAACTACAACACTTTGGGTGGGCAAGCTAGCTAACTGAACGCAACGAGTGACTATAAAAGGCTGATCACTTTCAGATGCTCTGGACGACGAGATTCTCTGCCTTTCGTGACTCACACAAGCAATATGTTATAGGTAATGATACATTTCAATGAATTCTAGAATATAAAGTTTTCACTGTGTAGCTCTTCCATTGGACACTCTACTGGAGGCCATTTTTTCTAATCCCTGGGACCACACAGCAGTATGGGCTCTGGCTCACTTTTCGTATGGTTCATGATAAGAAAAACTCACTATTATGTTAATACAACTGTCCGCTTAGAACAGACAGAGTCTCATTGCGGCTATTACAGTATACAACTGCTGGCAACCAGTAGAGTGGTAATGGCACCACAAATTTGTCACCTTATACAAGGCAGCCCACCATGACAATTCAACACCTAAGTTTAGGTGAGAAGTGTTTGTTTGGTGGCTGTGTCACCTCTTACATGAATAGGGGTCTTGAATCCGATGTCTTGGGGTTACCCTGGACTCCGACCTATCCTTCAAGTCACACGTTCAAACCCTCAACACCTCCTGCCGCCTCCAGCTCAAGAACATCCATCGGATCCACTCCTTCACCCCTGAAACTACCAAGATGCTCGTCCAGGCCCTCATAATCTCCTGCTTAAACTACTGCAACATCCTTCTCCATGGACTCCCAGAAACACCCTCGCCCCCCTCCAGTCCACCTTAAACTGTGTTGCTCGCTTAATTCACTTCACCCTCCATTCTTCATCGGCTGCTCCCCTCTGCCAGTCCCTCCACTGGCTACCTATAGCCCAGCGAATTGAGTTCAAGCTATTAACGTTAACATTCAAAGCCATCCACAACCTGGCCCCTCCATATATCTCTGACCTAATCTCCTGCTACCTGCCCACACGTAACCTCAGATCCTCCAATGACCTCCTACTCCGCTCTGCTCTCATCCGTTCCTCACACAACCGCCTCCAAGATTTCTCTCGTGCATCTCCCATACTCTGGAACTCCTTACCAAGACACATAAGACTGACCCCCACAATCACAGGATTCAAGAAGGCCCTGAAGACTCACCTATTCAGGAAGGCCTACAACCTCCAATAACACTATCACCGCACTGCCATCTGTACAGTCTCCCCCTCTCCTTCTGTCTCTATGCCCCTTTCCCTCATAGACTGTAAGCCCTCGCGGGCAGGGCCCTCTACCCCACTATGCCAGTCGGTCACTGTTAGTATTATATCTACCTGTATATTCTGTGTATTGTATGTAACCCCCAAATGTAAAGCACCATGGAATTAATGGTGCTATATAAATAAACAATAATAATAACAATAATAATAAATGGAGCAGTAGTCATGCTCATACCATTCACCTCTATGGGAATACCGAAGAGGAGCGGTGTACAGTGAGTATGCGAAGAGCAACAGCAGACGTGAGCGACCACAACCAACCACTAGTGAACTGGATCCACTTCAGGTAATGAGTTTAATTCCTTCTACCCCACAAGTTATTTTACGTTCATGTAACCAACAATCTTTTATGTCATTGTACATTAATGCTCATACTATGCCCACCATACTAAGCCACATTTTTGACACCTACGGAATCCAACAAAAAAACTTCTGTGAGCTTCCGTATGGAAGTGAAAAAAAACAGAGGTAAACAGTAGTAAATTGGGGACCTTCCCACATAATATAACAGTGTGCAAAAGGCCTTGTTGGAAAAGAATGGAAGTTGTACGTCAAAGAGCTAGATATAAATTTGGCCAGCTCATCTCCACCATGCGTGGTTGTCTTGGACAATCTCCAGTAGAAACAATTGTCCACAATATAGAAGAACCACACTGGTAAACTTTTAAAAGGGTTATGCCATGAAGAATATTTATTGTCTATCCTAAGGATATCTGATCGGTGGGGGTCCATCAGCTGTGACCCTCACCAATCCTGAGAATGGGAGTGTTTTACCTCCTGTGTGGATTCAGCCAGCCTGCAGCTGTTGGGTGGATGTCGGCATGCCTTTGTTGGATGGGACGCATCAGTGTTCCCGTTCACTTCAATGTGAACGCTAGAGATAGCGGAGTACTGTACTTAGGCTATCACTGGCACTACCATTGAAGTGAATGGAAGAATGAATGTATTTCTTCCACCAATTAACATGCACAATTGGGGTAAAACACCCCCTCAGAATGAGAGAGGATATCAGTGGTCAGACCCCCCAAACAATGATATAGTTATCCTCTAAACCAGGGATCCTCAAACTTTTTAAACAGTGGGCCGGAGGCAGAGCAGGTTGCACAGACATTGGGAGCGGTGCCCTCCAACAGGTAAATTGAAGTGCGCTCCATGGCCTGGCCCGAGCTCCCCAGGAGCTTCATTATAAATGTACGCCTGCTGGCATTGTCGACGGGGCCAGACAGAAGTGCTTGGCAGGCCGCATGTGGCCCTTGGGCCGCAGTTTGAGGATCCCTGCTCTAAACTATGGATAGAAGATACATATTAATTGTGGTATAATCCCTTTAAAGACGACTTTCATGTCCTCCTTGATGTGGGGTATTATATAATGCTAGAAAGCTGACAGTGAACTGTATTCAGCACACTGTCAGCTTTCCCGGTATGTGCCTTGGTGGCGGAGATATCAGTGCTGTTCGTTTTGGCACCGATATCTTTCCACTGTCAGAAAGGCAGGCCTTACAATTTAGCATCATAGGCTTTTCTGACAGTGGGGAGATATTGGTGCCAAAACTAATCTCCACCACCACATAAAGGATTTCTAAAATATATCTTGGACACAAATAAAAACTTCTAGATAGCATATCAGTCATTAAAAACATCACTTCAATGACAACTTTCACACTTGTATAGGCCTTACACATGTGACGTAAGGACTGTAAAGAAAGAAGTCAATCAAGATGCAACCTCGAGGTTTTTGTCTGCATCCAATCTACGGATGTAGTAAAGGTTAACATGACTCATAACGCATTAACATTGTGGCACCGAGTGTTAACTCGACTCAATGAGTTTTCAAAGGATTTTGTTGTCTTCTGAGACCAGGATATCATGGCCCAGAAATTCTCAACATGGACTTTGTATGTTCCCTGTGTTTGTGTGGATTTCCTATGAAAATGGCCCCAGTGTTAGATTGTGAGGCCCACTGGGGACATGTACTGATATGTATGGTGACATTCTCTGCACAGGACCGAGGAATATGTCAGAGCTTTATACCCAACATACATAACAAAGCACAAGCCAAACCTATAGAAAGCCTGCGACGTGACCCGTCTGATATATATATATATATATATATATATATATATTGCTATTTCTGTAAACTAAACAGAGAAGAAGGGAAAATGACACCAACACACTAGAATCAGCAGGCTGGTCTGACTCTGCAGGCGCAGGGCTCTCACTTAGGCTTGAGGTCTCCGAGGTGTCATAGGACCCATTTCTGTAGCACTGGCTACCTCTTTATGACTTAAAGGAGTATGATATAGGTTTACTTAAAGGGGATGTTCCATTATAGACAATTATACCTATCTACAGGGATAAGACCTTTATGTTCCGTTCAGTGCCCCATGTGAATGGAGCAATGACTTTATTTAGCTTCATTTATTTCATATAACTTACTTGTATAGCGCCATTTTTGACAAACATTGTCAGTAAATCTCCCGTATAGGGCTCACCATCTACATTCCCTATCTATATGTCTTTGGAGTGTGGAAGGAAACTGGAACACCCTGAGGAGACCCAGGCAAATATGTGGAGAACATACAAACTCATTATAGATGATGTCCTTGGTCGGATTCAGTCCTATGGGTTTCATGGAGAAGATGTAAGACCCTGTTCTTCTGATCGCTGGGGGTCCAACTAATCTAAATGTCCATCAATCTGTCTGAAAACAACATTGGCTGCAATTTTCTCAGGCGTGGTTCACACCAATTTTGTGTTCCCTTTTTAGAACAACCATGTTCTAACCATATGCTTTTTTATCAGTTACCGATATGACTGCACTGTATCAGAGGGGCTGACCTCAAAGCTCAGCTACACTTGTACTGTAATGGGAGGTGTTCTAAACCACCGAGCGATGAGGTCGGTCCCTCTGAACAGTGCAGTGATATCATAGCCAAAATTTACAGCACCGATATCTCTAGCACCAGGGCACAAACCTGCAAAACTAACAGTGCACTGAATGCAAAACACTACACATCTTAGACTGTTTAGGTCGGCTTCACATCTGTGCCCGGTCTCCGCTTTGTGGGTTTCCGTCTTCTGCTCGAGAAACTGGACAGGAAACGAAAACCTGGCAGTCAGTATCCGCCTGTGAGCGTCTTCTGGTCTCCGCAGCGAAACCGTTTATTTTTTTAACCGGACACAAAGTCCTGCATGTCTGACTTTGTGCCAGTTAAAAAAAAATGGCTTCGCCGCAGAGAAGCAAAACACGCTCACGGGCGGACACTTTGCAAACCCACTCAAAAGAATGGGTTTGAAAACTGACTGCCGGTTTCCGTCTCCTGTCCAGTTTCTTGGGCAGAAGACGGAAACCTGCAAAGCGGAGACAGGGCGCAGGTGTGAACCCGCCCTCAGGCTGAAGAATTAAAAACATTAAAGTGACAGTGGACAGCGTCCTGCATGTGGTCGCCGACAAGTCTTAATTATCCTCCTTCCTATGCAGTGGCTCCTGAGAACTCCTCTATATAAAGGGAATTCACAAAAAAAATTGAATGGCCAAGAAAAGTCAGATATCAAATACAAAACCCCCAAACAGATATTAAGGGAACTAGAAACAATGCTAGGCACATAGTACCCCTACCCTACACCAAAGAAAGAAAAAAGAAAGGATTAAGGAATTGTATCCTATTCTTATATAGACGAAAAACAGCAAAAGGAAGTATGGATATAGGAGGTACATTAAGAGTTAAAAAGGTCCCTACTAGAGATGAACGAGTGGTACTCGATCGAGTAGGTATTCGATCGAATACTACGGTATTCGAAATACTCATACTCGATCGAGTACCACTCGATATTCGAATGGAAAAGTTCGATGCAGAACCAGCATTGATTGGCCGAATGCTATACAGTCGGCCAATCAACGCTGGTTCTTCTCCTACCTTTAGAAGTCTTCTCCGTGCAGCTTCCCCGCGGCGTCTTCCGGCTCTTCATTCACTCTGCCAGGCATCGGTCCTGGGCAGAGCCGACTGCGGATGTCTGCTTGTAGTGCAGGCATGCGCAGTCGGCTCTGCCCAGGCCCGATGCCTGGCAGAGTGAATTCAGAGCTGGAAGATGCCACGGGGGCGCTGCAAGGAGAAGACTTCTCGGAGGATCCAGCCCGACCCTCACTCGTGGACTTGGTAAGTATAATTTGATCGAACGTTGCCTACCCCTGAAACGAGCATTTCCCCCCATAGACTATAATAGGGTTTGATATTCGATTCGAGTAGTCGAATATTGAGGGGCTACTCGAAACGAATATCGAACCTCGAACATTTTACTGTTCGCTCATCTCTAGTCCCTACGCGTTTTCGCCAGTCTTCAGGTTGATCAGGGCACATATGGGCAGCATGCACCGCTCTGATGAACCAATACTTACACATCTTTGAAGTCTGGTACACACCTACTATATGCTCTCAATTCTTGAATAATTTAGGTCTAAGAAGACATTTTGTTGGTGGCCGACGTGCCCTATTCCATACAGTCCAGGATTTATAGGATTATTTTCTATCCTAATACATGTACCTTATCACTGACTGTTAATAACATTAACCTGTTTCTTCCAGATCAATAGAAAGATGATTATTTTTTTCTTCTAAGGAACACATTTAACAAACAAGTCTTTACCCATTCCTTGCCTGATCTGTTCTAAAGTATCCTGACACTTCACCGTCCACAACAGATGCAGAACAGAAGACAATTTCTGCTTTATTAAGGCTCGTCTATAGGACTGAAGGCTGAGGAATGAGTAATGGCTTGAAGGGAGTGGTAATCTGCCCTGCTTCTTATAATTCATGGTCCCAGGACAGTGAGAGGAAATATCAGACACTAAGTTTTCACTGTAAAACTATCCAGCAACACTTGTTTTCCAGTGGAGTCACAGCCAAGTTGACTCGATATTCCACATGGCTGCCAAATAGAGTCTGTGGTACGATGTAGAACAGTGGAAAGCCCTCTCCCACGGCTATTAGTGACCATTCATTTGGGAGCCTGGGAAAGTGCCTCGGAGCTGCAAAGCTATCTGGAGTTGCCTGGCAGGTGCCTGCGTCTCACAAAAATCTGGCACCTGCTTAACTCTCGTGTAGCATCCAGTTAAGTCTTCCCTAAAGCCTGTCCTTATGCAGAATGTATATATAGATCCATTTACCAGAAACATTGCATTGGTCATGTCTATGAATACAGGAATGCACGAGCCGAGTGCTCAGGTAGCCTCTTGCAGATGTGTATGTGCTATGGTATAAGCACTAGATCATATCCATCCCCATCCAACCCTTCAGATTGTTTTCGGCTGATATGAATGCGTGCGTGTGGATGTTCTTACCTCAGTAGCTAAAAACAGAATTCTTTATTGCTGGTCATTATTGTTACAAGATGTAAATATTAACATTTCTTTCTCTCTCTCTTTTAAAGGGACTGTCCAAACTCACAAGTTTTGGATACAGGATAGGTCATCGGGATCTGATAGGTCCCAGACACCGCACCGATCAGCTGGTAACTGTTACAAGAATATCCCAAGATGATCTATGCAAATAGTAACATTTCTTTTTCTTTGATATTAAGGGGCATTCACACAGAGTAAAGTGACGCTGATTCTGGCACGATAAATCAGCGCTTACTAAAAGACTCCCATTGACTTCAATGTGTACCGCGCAGAAGACAGAGCCCATTGAAGTCAATGGAAGTCTTTTTATCAGCGCTGATTCTGCGGCGAGTTATCGTGCCAGAATCAGCGCCACTGTACTCCGTGTGAATGCCCCCTTAAAAGGGTTGCCCAAGACCCCATGTGTTTTGGATACTGATCTGACTGGTGGGATCTGACAGTTCCCAATAAGGATATGTAGCGGTGGTGCCTGGAACTGCTCACTAGAATAGGAACAGAGTAACTTCCATCCGTATACACTGTATACCTCTTCCAGCAGCTGGATCAACCGATTGGTTCAGGTGCCAGACCCCCAGTGATCATATACTGATGACCTACCCTGTGTATAGGCTATCCGTATACAAAACATACGGAGTCTTGAACAATCCCTTAAGGACTGTAGAAACGTGTTTCTACAACTTTCATTATCATTCACCTAATTCTTGCTATTTTATCTTTGATTCTAAGGCTTCAGAAACAGATACAGTATATGTAACAGATAATTAGATAAAACGCAGGTTCACTATCATGGTGTTGTATCTGATGGCCAATCTATGTATTCAATCAATAGTAAGAAGCCATAGTGGTGCAGCTACAGAACAGACACGCCTGCCAGTCCCATAATACCTCACCTTCTATGGGTTTCAGACACTTACTATAGGTTTGTGCACTTTGTATGTCATGTGGGTGGGACTTATTGAAATGGGCGTAGTTTAATATGCTAAACTGTGAGCCAGAAATTGTACCAAGAGGCCACACGGTGGCTCATTGGTTAGCACTGTAGCCTTGCAGCGCTGGAGTCCTGGGCTCGAATCCTGCCAAGGGCAAAAAACCATCTGCAAGGAGTTTGTATGTTCTCACCGTGTTTGCGTGGATTTCCATCCCATACTCCAAAACCATACTGATAGGGAAAAAATGAACATTGTGAGCTCTATGTGGGGCTCACAATCTACATAAGGAAAAAAAAATTGTACCAAAATTTCACCCATTGTGCCAAATTGTTGGTCGAAAACAAAGCCAACTAACAAGTGATGTAAAGTTAGACTACACGGTCTCAAAGTACACCAAATTTTCCAACAGAATCAGACACTTTGGTGCAGTATAAGATTGCCTAGTCTAAATTTTTAAGAAGCAGTTTTTTCCTCTGGAACATTCTATTTCCTTAAATGTCTTCAGAGGTTTTTTTCTGCCTCAAAATCCACCTGTAAAAAAAAACTGTGCAAACTTGTCCTTAGGCTGAGGCTCCACATTGTGGAAAAGCTGCATTTTTTTTTGTTACTGCCTTTTTTTCTTGAGCTTCAAAAGAATTGGAGAATATAAAGAAAGCGCCTGTATTTTTCCCCTAAAAAAAAAAAAAAAAAAAAAGTAACAATTTTGCAACAAAAAGCAGCTTTTGTGCATCATGAGGCCTCAGCCTTAGGGCGGATTCACCTCTGCGCCCGGTCTCCACTTCAGCCAATCTTGCGGGTTTCTGTCTTCTGCCCTGAGAAACTGGACAGGAGACGGAAACCCGGCAGTCAGTTTTCAAACCCATTCAAGTGAATGTAACGGTGGCTGCCCATGTGCGCCTTCTGCCTTTCCGCGGTGAAACCGTTTTTTTAGGTGGACACAAAGTCGGACATGCAGGACTTTGTGTTCGGTTAAAAAAATGGTTTCCCTGCGAACAGGCACTACAAGCGGACATGCGCAGTCGGCTCTGCCTAGGCCCGATGCCTGGCAGAGTGAATGAAGAGCCGGAAGACGCCATGGAGAAGACTTCTAAAGGTAGGAGAAGAACCAGCGTTGATTGGCCAACTGTATAGCATTCGGCCAATCAATGCAGCTTCTGCATCGAACTTTTCCATTCGAATAGCGAGTGGTACTCGATCGAGTACGAGTATTTTGAATACCGTAGTATTCGATCGAATACCTACTCGATCGAATACTACTCGCTCATCTCTAGAGAAAACCCTTTTAACCAAGGTTACTCCACTATATGACCTCAGGCCCTAAAAGGGTATTGAAAAAAAAAGCTTTTCAATACCAGACAAATAAGTTGTCTGAAATATAACCCATGTGCAGATTATTCAATATTCCGTAAAACTAGACAGGCATACGTATACTCTATACACAGGTTACTAAAAAGTAACTTTAATATCTTATCATATGTTTATCTAACATCTTGGCCGTCCATGGATGTCTACCAGGAATGTCCTTTCAGAAGAGTCCTTGTTTGATGTACATACTCAACAAAACCATTTAGCTCGGCATCTTAAGCCCTTAATAAAATGTGAAAGTGTGAGGTCACGACCCCAGTATCCCAGAGGACCTACCTAGGGAACTGGAGGTAAGGCTCGCCACAATACCCTTGAAAGCAGGATGGCCCATATGTATACTGTATTCTTTGTATATTTGGAGAAGGTATTAGGGTGGAATTCCTATCTAATCTCAGAGTAAACCAATAACATTGATGACTCCAGACGTCGAGGTAAGATGACTATTAATTAACAAAGCCCTTAAAAATACCTTGAAGTATGATACGTCTTTGGGGAGCTTGTGTGTATAACATAAAGGAAGGGGACGGGACAGTCCGGGCTCTATGGTGTACATATATATATATATATATATATATATATATATATATATATATATATATATATATATAGCTTTCGGACATTTAGATATTGTCAATCAGATATTTTAAGAGCAAAAATCTGGATATGTCTTTATCGAAACTACAGCTTTTATAAGGATAGGCACATATTTTATATTTGACACAGGGCAAAGAGACAAAATGTAATATTCCTAATTCTAGAATTTTATATTAAAAAATTTCTAATAGCTTAGACATAAGAGATATTTCCATAGCTGGACATGCCAGTAGTACACTATCCCCATAGCTGAATTTTCAACATGTACAAAAAAAAATTAAAATAAAAAATATATCATGATATACGACTACCTATATGTTTGTAGCTGAAGGTTCTGTTCACGTCTAATTTTTAAGGGGATATTGTCACACATATAGGTGTGTGGAGACTTATTAAGCCTTTAGCACTCCACTTCGCAAGGGACCATGGGAAGAATATGCAAATCTGTCTTCCACGATGTAATTAGGAAGTCAGCTGCTGCCTCAGTGTTGCAAACCATCGTCTAATTTTTGGCATAACTAGTATTTAAATATAGTGCTGAGAAATATATTGGCCCTATACTTTGGTATCATATTCCACAAACGCATATGACGGCAGAATAAAATATTAGAGAGACTCTTCGGATCTCTAAACAAATTATAAAACCAATACATAATGCTTAGCTAAAGCACCTGGGCCCTTCTTCATTTTGGGTAAAAGGGCCACCAGCTTCTCAGAATAGGCTTCATACAATGGGGGGGGGGGGGGGGGATACATCATTCCCTCTACACCAGAGGCACACATTTGGCACAAGCCCCGATCTGTGATTCATCCTCCAGATACTCTAAACGTAGGACGTGCAAGGTGCGGATCGGAGTGGGGAGGCCACAGCTCGGTTAATTTATACAGAACTCACACCAGTTTTAGGGTGTGAGTTAGAGAGGAAAGCTACGCAAGTTCCTATGTGATGTAGTTTTCAATTATGGAGCCAGGTCGCAGCCTCTTCATAAGTCTCCAGTTCCTTGCACCAGTCGGGCCACTTATATAGACTGGCGTACAATATACCAGTCTAAGGGTGCATTCACACTGAGTAAACGCTAGCTTATTCTGAACGTAAAACACGTTCAGAATAAGCGGCGTCTAAAGCAGCTCCATTCATTTCTATGGGAGCGGGGATACGAGCGCTCCCCATAGAAATGAATGGGCTGCTTCTTTCACTGCGAGCAGTCCCATTGAAGTGAATGGGGAGTGCCGGCGTATACGGCAAGCTCTGCTCATGCCGGAGCGTACACGCCGGCACTCCCCATTCACTTCAATGGGACTGCACGGAGTGAAAGAAGCAGCCCATTCATTTCTATGGGGAGCGCTCGTATCCCCGCTCCCATAGAAATGAATGGAGCTGCTTTAGACGCCGCTTATTCTGAACGTGTTTTACGTTCAGAATAAGCTAGCGTTTACTCAGTGTGAATGCACCCTTAGGGTGCATTCACACTGAGTAAACGCTAGCTTATTCTGTAGAGTAAAAATACACTTGTAAATTTTGCTATCCCATTGACTTCAATGACATTTTACAGGCGTATTTTTACAGGCGTATTTTTTACAGGCGTATTTTTACACTTGTAAAAAAATATCATTGAAGTCAATGGGATAGCAAAATTTACAAGTGTAATTTTACTCTACAAAATAAGCTAGCGTTTACTCAGTGTGAATGCACCCTTAATAAACTTTCTCCATGGTGATTAAGACGTGAGACACTCATCCCCTTTTTTCGGTTGGATCAGGCAAGAACGGGGGGAATGGCTCAGGCTACAAAGCAAAGTGGGGGGAATTTATTACTACTGGGTTTTCTTCGCCAGTTGCACGGTGGCTCAGTGGTTAGCCTTGCAGCGCTGGAGTCCTGGCTTCGAATCCTGCTAAGGACAACATCTGCAAGGAATTTGTATGTCCTCCCCGTGTTTGCATGGGTTTCCTCCGGGTACTCCAGTTTCCTCCTACGCGCCAAAGACATATTGATAGGGAATGTAGATTGTGAGCCCTACATGGGACAGTGACTGTCAAGGTCTGTAAAGCGCTGCGGAATATGATGGCGCTATATAAGTAAATAAATTCTCCCACAGAAGTGAGAAGTGCCTAAAATATTAATAGGCTTTGCCCTCCTAATAGTTCAGGCATGGCATGAGAAGTCCCATGTGCCAAAAACCTGCCAGGAACTGGTGGAGATATTGATTATAAGTCATGTAAATTTTCTGGCACAAGTTATATCAATTTGTAAAAAAAAAACAAAAAAGGAAAGCAGGAAGCAGAAAGTTCATCTTTGATGCAAAAAAAGAAAAAAGCCTTAAGCCGAGTTCAAACTAAGTTTTTTGGACCGGATTTTGACACGAAATCCACCTCAGAATCCGGCTCCAAAAAACACCTCCCATTGACTTTCAATGGGAGCCGTCCACTTCTTTTTTTTTCCCCTAGCGATTTTTTTCCCGCTCGCGGAAAAAAGAAGTGAGCTGCCCTATCTTGCCGCGGAATCCGCAGCGTGATACTCCCTCCCGACTAGGCCCATTCACTTGGGCCTAATCCGGAGCAGAATGCCGCGACTGGATGCCGATGCACTGCACCGGCATCCAGTTGCGGCTATCCACGGGAGGCGTTTTCTGGAGCCAGATTCTGAGGTGGTTTCCCACATCAATATCTGGCTCCAAAATAACTCTTTGAACTTACCCTTACGCCTACCGTATGATTCGCCACAACTACTCCAACCTACACTAGTTTCCTGGATGGAATAGTATATTCCCAGCAGCGGTCTAAGAAGCTAATGGCACTTTACAGACACATTCTGCCAATCAACGCTGGGTCTTCTCTTACCTTTAGAAGTCTTCTCCGTGCAGCGTCCCCGCGGCGTCTTCCGGCTGGAATTCACTCTGCCTAGGCATCCGGCCTAGGCAGAGCCGACTGCGCATGCGCGGGCATGCCCTCGTATGCGCAGTCGGAACTGCTCAGGCGTTGGGCCGGGCAGAGCCGACCGCGCATGCGCAGTCGGCTCTGCCTAGGCCCCGATGCCTAGACAGAGTGAATTCCAGCCGGAAGACGCTGCAGGGGCGCTGCGCCGGGAGAAGACTTCAAGGGGAATCCAGCCCGACCGTCACTCGTGGACTTGGTAAGTATAATTTTATCGAATTTTGCGTACCCCTGAAACGAGCATTTCCCCCCATAGACTATAATGGGGTTCGAAATCCGTTCGAACAGTGTGCGGCTGTTCAAATCGGATTTCGAACCTCGGACATTTTAGTGTTCGCTCATCTCTAATTCTTATGTTTCTAGGTCATGATTTGACTTTTGGGTGAAACAGAAGATCTTGTGAAAAATACTTATCTAAATGACATGTCACTCAGTTCTATCTGCTGACATATAATTTCCTCCGGACATCCATATGTGGAAGAATTATGGGTTCAGGAGATTTTTGCATTTATACACGCGATAAGATAGTATTATTAAAACAAGGGTGTCGAGATAAAAGCGTCACTAAAGTTAATAACGCGGCGACTTCTCATGTTCAGAACGTGAACTCTTTGATGTGACTGATAGCCGTACAATGAGTTCTCCTCGGTGGTGAAGATAGAGCTGGGGCTCCGACTGGACGAGGTCTCACGTTCTCACACTTTGGCTGAGGCTAACACAATGCATGCAGGAAATTGTGCAGCAGAAAGGTCGCAACATTTCATTTCCAGGTCCCACTTCTGGTTGCAATTATGTAAATTCTTATTTTTTAATAACCCTTCGGGTTTCATGGGGTCTCCGAAGAAAAAATAATAAAGATCCTTGGTTGAGAATACTGCAGTGATTGTGGGATGATTTTCATAGTCACGGTTTACACATGATATAGTGTTTGGAAGCGCGCGGGCTATTTTTCATTTCGAGGGACGCAACAGTTATTAGTTATGTCTGCAGAGACGGCGATAGGAAATCCAGCTTGTCACAATATTTACATCGACAACAAACTTTCTCTTTTTCTTTAATGCCCTAATGACTAGCACAGACTCCTCAGCTTAGCTTCCAATTGAACCTGTCAAGTCGAAACGTTCCGTGTCAGCCAAAGAGAACGTCCAATTTTTTTTTTTTTCTTTTTATGAGAATTGTTTCACGCAGATTCGTTCTTGTTGCAGCTTGTACGAGAGAACAGGCCTTTGTCTTCGGAAACTTTCTCCTGCCCTGTTGCAGGTTTTTCTATAAATTAGAGATTTAGGTTTTAATTCTTTCTATATTTACTTGTCTTGTTTGATACTTTTGAGCCAGAGACAAGTGAAAACTTTTGTTCCCCTCCAACACTGGCTCGATGCCAAAGCCGCAATATTTTAATGGGCATTTGTCTTTATAATGTTAACTGATGGAAAATAAAACACCCACAGATGTAATTAGACGTGCAATAAAAACAAACAAAGGGAAGAAAAAGAGAAGGTTTCGTGAAATGTTCCTTCCACTGCAAACTTTCACTGTGCCCACCATAATGAAGGGGTGTTCACCGATGACATTAAAAAATATACAGGCCGTTGCTTCACACCCAAAGGATTGGCAGTGGAGGGCCAACAAATATCCCGCCATCTACTGACCATTGCTGCCCGTACTATAAAACTTGGCATATAAATGTACATTATGACTCCCACAGTACAGTTAATTGTGTGTTCATACAAAGAGCCACAGTGTAAATGCAAGTTTTCAGCTATCTGAGGTTTGCGGCTCTGAGTACTTATGTTTTATGTCAATTTTTCTTGGGAACTGAGTCAAAGCTTGGGCTCATATATGTTTTTACTTAAAGTGGATACCAATGTTTTTCCTGCAGCTTCACGAACATCTTTGATACGTTATTATTTACCACTGTTAATTTTCATAGTGCGTTACATGGTAGGAGTTAGGAATACAGAGGCAGCATCTGACTTCCTAATTACATCAGGGAAGACAGATTTGCATATTCTTCCCATGGTCTTTTGCAAAGTGGAGTGCTAAAGGCTTAATGAGTCTCCACACACCTATATGGTGGTCTCTCCCTAAGGAGTGACAATATCCCCTTAACCCTGACTAAGCCTCTCACCTCTACCAGGTTATAGTCCTCTCTACATCGAGCTGATGAGATGCAAGTACATCGAAACAGCCGTCCTCGATTGAGAGACTATACCTGGTAATAATCCCAGCGTCATTGCAAAACAAAGGCCTCTTGGAAGGTCGAGCATGATGCAAAAAGGAGCAACCTTTATTGGGTTATTTCACTGGAATTCTGTCTTCCCAACTACATCAGGGAAGATAGGCTTGCACATTCCAGTGAGCGCCCTCTATTGGTTTGCAATACAGAGGCAGCATCTGACTTCCTAATTACATCATGGAAGACAGATTTGCATATTCTTCCCATGGTCCTTTGCAAAGTGGAGTGCTAAAGGCTTAATGAGTCTCCACACACCTATATGGTGGTCTCTCCCTAAGGAGTGACAATATCCCCTTAATGGTAGAAGTTAAGCAAAGATGGAGTACAAAAACTTTTTCGTATTTTTTTGCACTGTTATTAGATTCTGACTTTAGGAAGCTACTTTGGCATCAGGAACTCTATATGGTTAAAGGGATTCAATCATTAAAATGCAATTTTTTCTCCCTAAGACGTAGGAATAGCCTTAAGAAAGGCTATTCTTCTCCTACCTTTAGATGTCTTCTCTGCGCCGCCGTTCGGTAGAAATCCCGGTTTTCTTCTGTATGTAAATGAGTTCTCTCGCAGCACTCGGGGCGTCCCCAGTGTTGCGATAGAACTCTCCAGCACAGACTCTATCACCGCCTGGAACGGCCTCTCCCTGCGGCTTCAAACTTCTAGGCATGCACAGTTGGCTCTGCCGTCGGGCCTCGGGCAGAGCCGACTGCACGTGCCCATCACCATTTTCTTGAGGCCGCTTACCCCAGCTTACTGTGTAGGCAGCCACAAGAAAATGGCCGCTTGCACCATTTTTCTGTGTAAGAGGCCACAGGAAAATTTCCACGAGCATGCGCAGTCAGTTTTGCACGAGGCCCGACGGCAGAGCCAACTGCTCATGCCTAGAAGCTTCAAGCCAGCGCCAGAAGAAGATGCAGTCGCAGCATTTGGGACACTCCCAGTACTGTTTGAGCGATGGGGCCCACCCCCAGTGCTGTGAGAGAACTCATTTGCATACAGAAGAAAACCAAGATTTCTACCGAACGGCAGCGTAGAGAAGACATCTAAAGGTAGAAGAATAGCCTTTCTTAAAGGGGTTGGCCACTTTCAGACCAAATATTGACTAACAAATGTATAATAAAAATATATACAATTTTCCAATATACTTTTTTTTATCAATTCTTCACGGTTTTCTAGATTTCGGCTTGCTGTCATTCATTCTGTTACTTCTAGAGGATAAAACTCTGACCATGGTCATGTGATTTATGGTCCATGGTCATGTGAAGCTGCACGGAGAAGACTTCTAAAGGTAGGAGAAGAACCAGCGTTGATTGGCTGACTGTATAGCATTCGGCCAATCAATGCTGGTTCTGCATCGAACTTTTACATTCGAATAGCGAGTGGTACTCGATCGAGTACGAGTATTTCGAATGCCATAGTATTCAATCAAATACCTACTTGATCGAATACTACTCGCTCATCTCTAATAGTCATTACATGTCTTGCATTCTACATTTTTAGAAATTTTCCCCTAGGCTCCATCTGTAATTCTCAGTTAGCCTTAAATTGGTGGGTGAAGACTAGCTGATACGATATCTCCCATGCAAAGCACACAGAAAGTAGAAGAGAATTAGCTCATGTTACTCTCTCATTCAGAAGAACCAGCAGCTCATATAGAACATACAGAGAAGAACTGAACTGTATTGAAGCACTTGGGCTTACATAGAAACTTACTAATTAGATCCAGCAGTCGGTATCAGTGTCTGACCACTTCTCCCAGCGTCTACTCAATCCTCCCCCTCCCCTTCTGCATAGATTTCTATTTAATCGTAGGGCCCGTTCACACGGAGTTAACGTGAGCGCGTTTTGAGCGCTCATAACAGATCCCATTCATTTCAATGTGTTGGCTTACAGGCGCCACACATTGAAATCAATGGGAGGCTTTTAGCCTTCACACGGATAACGCTCCGCGCATTTTGCCACAAATTACACATGTAAAAATACACGTGTAAAATGTAGTAAGCCATTGAGTTTTTTTTTCTTTCGTATAACGCGCGTAGTTTTGCGGGCGCAAAATTACGCGCGTTATATGACCGAAATGAATGGGATCTGTTTTGAGCGCTCACACTCTGATACGTGTATACGTGCCAGAATGCGCACGCGTTAGCTCCGTGTGAACGGGCCCTAAAACTTCTACGCTGAATATAGGAGAGCTTTCAGAGTGAATGCCAGTTTAGGAGGGGGGTAAAGAGTGTGACAAGTGCAGAAAGAAGCATTTTTCTCTGATAAGATTGCAAAGTATTTTATATTCCATTGTACTACTGATTTATGCGACTTTTGTTAAAAACAATACAGCGAGCATTATTTATAAATGTTACGTCTGCCAAAGATACCCAACAGTAGAAAGTAACTTCTAAGTAGATGTTATCTGTTCGAACTGGGCGCCCTAAGCTCTTTTCAACATCACAAAATGTGCTAGACATAGTTTCATTGTGGGTTATAAAGAAGCCACAACATAAGCAGCTGCTGTTTTGTGGAAATGTACACTGAGAATCCATTTCTAGTTCACAAATTGCTACTATGTAGTTAGGATTTGAGCCACACCATGATCTATTCAATCTAGTACATTTGTTTATTGTAGGATGCAACCCAGAAAACCCACAAGATTAAATGCACCCGTTAGACGGGAGAGGGGACTACAAAAGATGAGCTGGGACGAGGCCATCATAGAAAGATTAAGGGTCCAAATACAAACATGACAATTATTTATTTTGCTTAGTTATAGAGCTCCAACATATTCCGCAGCGCTTTACAGACGTTGTCAATCTCCATTCCATAAAGGGCTCACAATCTCCATTCCCTCTCAGGATGTCTTTGGAGTGGGGGTGGAAAGCAAAGTACCCAGAGGAAACCCACACAAACACGGGGAGCCCATACTAAATACATACATAATAAAAAAATAAAAAAACAAAAAAAAAAAACAAGCTAACAAGTTTCCATCATCACGGAGAGGAGATTTTCATCAGTTAGGGCGGCTTCACACCTGCGCCCAGTCTACGCTTTGTGGGTTTCCGTCTTCTGCCCGAGAAACTGGACAGGAGATGGAAACCCAACAGTCAGTGTCCGCCCGTGACCGTCTTCTTGTCCCCAAGTGAAATCATTTTTTTTTTTTTTTAAACGGACACAAAGTCCTGAATGTCCGACTTTGTGTCCGGTTAAAAAAAAAAACGGTTCCTCCGCGGAGACGCTCACGGTCGAATACTTTGCAAACCCATTCAAATGAATGAGTTTGAAAACGGACTGCCGGGTTTCCGTCTCCTGTCCAGTTTCTCAGGCAGAAAACGGAAACCTGCAAAGTGGAGACAGGGCGCAGGTGTGAACCCGCCCTTATATGTACTATTTCCAGAGATATCATCCATTGGGATTGAGAATAGCTGCATAATACATATGATAAAATATCCCGAATCAGACGGTGTTTCAACTGATGATATCTCTGGACACAACAGAGATAGAACTGCAAACGGAGAACCTCCAATTTCAGAACACTTTTCTACGTTTTATAATGCCCAATGTATACCTGTATTAAGTGACCCTTCTCCACCCTTATTTTCCCTGCACAAGCCTACTTAGCTGACTGAAGCCAGGTTGCACTTCGATATGACTAGTGGCGGACATCACTACCATTCCTTCAGCAATTGGTTATATTCAACACCCTTCGGTGAAAGCCCTGGAGACAGCAGAGCACTTGTACTTCAGCCACTTCCGGCGCTCACATTGAAGTGAATGGGTGCGCTGTCCACCACCAAACACACCTACGTTCAGCCTCGATGCGGCTGTACAGCGGGGAAAAGCACCTCCCATTCTGGGCTCATGCCAAAACCCTTTTAATAATTCTACCCTATTGTCTTATCATGACGCCCTGTGCCCACTGATAAAAACACCACTGCTACCCCAATGCCTTCATATAACCATTGCTGAACAATAAATCTCATTCTAGATGACCTGGTGCATCTCAAGACATTAATAGCTTATTTCTATTGAATTCGGTGACCCTTGGTCCATTTCCATCCCCATTTGCTTCACCCATGCCCAGTTTGTGCCAGTCTAGTTCACTCTGGTTATTAAACTCCGTGAAGGATGATGCAGCTCGAAGCGAAGTTTCTGAACGCCACATATTAAATTGCAAGTAAATTCCTAGAGGCAAATTCCTTGTTAACAAAGAAAAAAAATGCTTAAACCGGTTCATTATATAATTTCTACATTAAACTGTTCGTGTTTTCACAGTATTGTGTTTCCGTTTCGCTCCGAGCCGTACTGTAGTAAATGCCTCTTACAAGTCAGGTATGACAAGAGCCCGAAGACTGTTCTCACAGTAGGAGTGTTGCATTACTGACTCAGCAGTCTGACACTTCCCCGTATGTAACACTTCCATGTGTTGAGTGAGCCGAGATCTCATTACTCAGGCCGAGGACCCCGTATGCCGCTTAATGGCTCCGTAACTGCGTTATACACAGCTGAACAAAGCGACGCAGGCAGGAAAGTTTTTGTGGGGTCCCTGTGATGTAAATGGATTAGACAACTGATGCAAATATGGGTTTACTTTAATAAGTTTCATAAAGTGTCCTTCCTCAAATTAAAAAATAATATTCTAATTCCTTTAAATTAAAGGGGTTTTCAAGCGCATGAAAAATAAAATGAAAATTGCTAAACGGGGGCACGTTACATACCGAGGTGTGGTGCTCCATTTCCCGATGCCTCCTGACTAGGGTTGAGCGATCGTGTTCGGAAAAGATCGGATTCCTCATTCTGAGCAGAGTGTATACTCAGTGTGAAGGCTCCGCTGCGGTTCCATAGGAATGAATGGAAGAAGCCGGGACACAGCCTTAACCCCCTGCGCGCCGGCTGCGTCCATTCATTCTAATGGGAGACTAGCTAACATCTCTAGTAGCTACTTACCTGCAGAGATGGCTGGTCCAGTGCCCGGTGTTCTCGTTCTTCTTCGCCTCACTGGCCCCACCTCCCAGGTTAGTGCTAAAGAGCTAGGAAGAAGGTGGGGCTTGTGATTTAGGAGAGTGTGGGCACCACACTCTCCTAACACGCCCACACTCTCCTAACCTGGGAGGCAGGGGGCAGCAAGGCGAAGAAGAACGAGAACACCGGGGACCGGACCAGCCATCTGTGCAGGTAAGTTCAAAACCAGGGGGGGAGTAAGTAAAAATTCACAACACAGCGTGGATTCCAATTAAAGCGTTCAATTGTTAGATTCCATGCTGTATAGTGAATAGGATTGTTTTTAAAATCCGATCTCCGATTAGTAAAAAAAATCCCATTGACTTGCATTGGGATCGGAATTGGGATCGAGATCGGGTTCGAATGAAAAATGATCAGAAATCGGATTTCAAAATCGATCCTGAAAAGTCAAGATCGGCTCAACCCCACTCCTGACACATACACCAAGGAAATATTCTGAGATTCCCATCCAGCTAGTCGAGTCTCCACTCCGGCCAGTGTTTAGTTGAGCCTGGAAATGTGCAGTTTCCAGGCCTTAGCCTATTTAAGGCTAAGGCCCCACGGGACGACCCACAGCCAAAAAGCGCTACACGTCGGCAACACATCGCGGTTCTTCCCACAGCGCTTTAAACAGAAAGTTCACAGAGTTTTCTTCCATGGACTTTCTGTTATAATTATATCTATGGGGAAATCGCCAGCGTTCCGTAGATATAATTAACGTGCTACGATTTCCAAAACCGCGCCGGTTGTGGAAATTGCAGCATGTCCGCACTGCGGTTTTTACCGCAAAGTGGGCATGGGATTTGCTTGAATCCCATCCACTTTGCCTGTACTGTAAAACGCTGCGATTTTTCCCAGTCGTAGGCATATTGCACTGTTTCAGGCCTTAGGCTCAATGGCAATATTTCAAATTGCGAGGGTTTTTAAGAATTTTATTATACATATAAATAATAACATGGAAAATGAAAAACATCACCAAAATTTCTTTAAAAATATTGTAAGCCGATGGCTGGTCAGGTCATGGAGGGGGTGTACATCTCACCCAGACGACTCAGGTGGGTGAGATGAGAGAACTCCAGAAAGACTGGTTCTCAGCAGATAACTTTTGTCTGCTGAGCGTTATTCAAGTTCTCTCTATTGGGCTGGATTTTTAGGAATGGCAGGTAGGTTGGTAGTGGGACCTGTCATTCCACCTCCCTCCAGTCCACACATTATGGATGTTTCTGCAGCGGGTCAGCTGCTGTGGATTGTCCTGATCAGTGAGGTTTAAAAGGTCAGCTCCAGCAGCAAGACTGTGGACAGAGTTGGGCTGGAGAGCCAGCAGGAAGGTCAGATTGTTGGAGCTGTCCTGGTTGATGCAACCTACTGTTGAGTCTGCTATTCTAGGTGAGGTAACCTATTCTATGTTTAGTTAGAGCCTAGCCGGGCAGGGATTTATTTTTGCATTGTTTCCTTTTCTTGCTGCACTACCTTTTTGAGTGAAAATAAAACTTTTCTTTTGTTTTGGACTAAAGAAACTGGACTTGTGTGTTTATGCCACCCCACCTAGAAACTCCAGACCCTGACAATATGTTCAAACAGAAAAAAAAACGATATTTTAACTTTAATCAAGTATTTTAGGTTACACATATTTTTTAATAATTTTTGGCAATGCTGTTTTTCATTTTCCAAGTTATCTATGTTTTAAAAAAAAAAATCTTAAAAAATCTTGAATTTGAAATATTGCCATTAAGCGTAAACTGGTCTATCACTTTTTGTTTGCTGGAGATGGACCAATGGGCCATAGGCGCAATAGTCTGGAGCAGACCCTAAGAGTTTTCTAGGCATGCTCTGTGACCTGTGCAGAGATGGAAGCAAATAGAGTTGAGCTACAAAATCACCTGGTGGACTCTGTCTCTTACCTACATATATATGATAGGTAAGATAACTGAGGTGGCTGCTGCAAAGATATCTCTTACAGAAAACAGGAAGTCTCTGCCTATTATTGGGCTTAGTAGTCAGAACTGTATTATTCTTAGGATTTTTATTAATTTATAGATAATAAGTAAGCAATTTAAAATTTAATGTTTTTACACTGTAGATAAGGATATGGATGGAGCCAAGTGAATGGGTACTGAGCTGCAGTTCTCCAGCGCCACCACTACAGTGTACAGAGCTCTGTACACTGCATACAGCTTCCAGTACATACACTGTAGTGGTAGAGTCAGGAACTGCAGCCCTTCTCCCATTCCCTATAATACCATACCTTATACAGTTTCCAGCGGCTGCACAGTCGTCAGCCTAAATTATCTTCAGATCCTGGAAAACCCCTTTAATATATGACCAAAATAAAATTGAAACTAGCAAATATGATTAAAAAAAAACCCTGCCAACCCTAATTCCTTCCTCCTATTTTCTAGAAATAATAACAATATCACAACTTGGGCATTTCCAAGCTGTACTGAGATTTAATTTTATCATCTACAGAAAACAGGAAGTCTCTGCCTATTATTGGGCTTAGTAGTCAGAACTGTATTATTTTTAGGATTTTTTTTCACATATAGATAATAATAATAAGTAAACTATTTTAAAAGCTCAAATTTTTTCTTTTTCTGAAAATGAAAAGTGTTTACAATGAAGTAGTAGTAGTAGTAGTATGAATAGGGGGGTAATTACTATCTATAAAATGTAACAAGGAACACTGGTGTTTAGGTTTATGAAATAGTTTAGTATTCAGCGTTATACCATACAAAGGTCCTGACACCGGCCTTAAAGGTTCCAGGAAATTATCTCAGTAATTATGGTCAGTCTGACGACTAAGTTTTGGGTTTCAGCCTCTACAGGTCTCTATAGGATGTCTGAATGGCAGCGAGTCCTGAGTCAGGTCATCTGCATAGCTAATGACCGGGATGCCTTGGGCAATGATGCAGAACAAATGTATCAGATGTTCCAAAGACTCCTTCACACAGTTTACCAACAAGGAGGGACGACTCCCTTGGGTCGATTGTTTTATCGAGGACATCAAGAGTGTTCATTTCATCGGCCAGAATAAAACCGTACGCCGCTTTGTAGTCCAATGCACAGGACGTGGCTATCCTCCAGTCTAGGAGCATTTCAATAGCAAGGTCAGAAATCAAAAAGACCTTTAGGAAATCTTTTATAACTATTCAATAATAGATAATGTAACAGAAGGTTCGCATTTCAGTTTTGTGACATCTACATCCAGGACTCAATCAAAGAAATAGTAAGTGGATGTAGGCTTCTTATATGGAATATGTTGTATTAAAGGGATCATTTTACATTATCCATACTGAAAAAGTACTTATGGAGTAAAATTAAAGGCATAGTTAAAGGGATTCTACCATTAAAAAACTTTTTTCTGTGGATAACATGTCGGAATAGCCTTTAGAAAGGCTATTCGTCTCTTACCTTTAGATGGGATCTCCGCCACGCCGTTCCTTAGTAATATAGTTTTTTACCCGTATGTAAATTAGTTCTCTGGCAGCGATGGGGGCGGGCCCCAGTGCTGAAAATGTGAGAGCGTCCCCACGGCTGCCAGAGAACAGGATCCTGCGCCGCCTCTATCTTCTGCTGGATCCTACCCTTCTTTCTTCAGCAGCGTCACCTTTGTCGGCTCTTACACTAGTAGAGCCGACTGCGCATGCGCGACCATAGTTCCGAGGCCGCAATTGCGAGCATGCGCAGCCGGATCTACTAGAGTCAGAGCCGACAGAGGTGACGCTGCTGAAGAAAGAAGGGGAGGATCCAGCAGAAGATAGAGGCAGCGCAGGATCCTGTTCTCTGGCAGCCATGGGGATGCCCTCGCATTTTCAGCGCTGGGGCCCGCCCCCATCGCTGCCAGAGAACTAATTTACATACCGGTAAAAAACGGTATTACTAAGGAACGGCGTGGCGGAGATCCCATCTAAAGGTAGGAGACGAATAGCCTTTCTAAAGGCTATTCCGACGTGTTAGCCACAGAAATAAGATTTTTAATGTTAGAATCCCTTTAAAGGGATTGTTCAGGATATAGAGAAATTCATGTGGTGGCCTGGGTGGGTGACGAGAGAATACAAAATTACTCGCTTGTCCCTGTTGCTCCTTTCCATCATATTCTGAGGGCTTGTAGCACCTGAAGCCTTGAGGCTTACATGACCGTAAAAAAAAATCAGTGGCCCCCAGGCACGTCTTGTTAGGCACCGGTGACGTCACTCACATACATTACCATATAATTACCAGTCGTGGCTGAGGGGATTGACTGGTCTCAGCCATCACATGAGCATCACAGATTCTGGCACTATGGTCCCTGCCACATGATGGAATGGGATCGGGAGGAGGCAATGGAGAGGGGCAAAAGAGCACCGGGGACAGGAGAGTTTCCCTTTTTTCTATTGTACACCCAACCCAGTTGCCCCACAGGTTTCTCCAAAATCCTGGACATGGCCTTTAATATAAAAATAGGACTGGATTCAGACCAGGGTGAGAATGATAGTCGGTGGACATAGGTCATTGAAAAAGAAATAAAACAATGCCCTGCCTTTAAAGGGGTATTCCAGTTACTAGAAACTACAAGATAGGGGATAATTGTATAATCAATAAGGTTCAACTACTGGGACCCCCAGCAATCCCGAGAGTAGGGGTCTAGTGTTCCATGTATGAATGAAGCAACAGGTCGCACAATAAAGCGGTCAGCCAAAGATTGAAAATATTTGGTTGACATCTATCCTTCCAGCCAAGTATGCTGGTGATTAGAGATGAGCGAGTAGTATTCGATCGAATACCTCGCCGCCATAGGAATGCGTGTAAGTGGCCGATGTGTTTAACCCCTTGGTGTTCGGCCGCTTACACGCATTCCTATGGCGGCGAGGTATTTGATCGAATACTACTCGCTCAACTCTACTGGTGATCTTAATAGGGAGAGGGGAGTAGGTTATCGTTAGCCATTTCCGGAATTGACTCATCTCTCTTGAGAATAAAAGGATGAGAAATTCAACTATAGTCCTTCTTGCCCCTTGATGTCTTCTATCGGGAAGAGTTGGGACCCCCTGCACATATTAGTCAGCCAGTCCCACCCAAATCAATGGGTTCAGGACAGCATTCCTCTTCTCCATGCTCCACATTTTTATCCGTTCACGACCCAGACTTGACACCAATGGGATGAAAGGATGACAATAGGAGTCCAGGGCTCAGGATATGATTCTACTTATCACATCTCTATCTTTACTATATATATAAAATGAGTAACCCTGCTTCTGTCATCATACAACCCAGCGCAGACCACTGACTCAAACCTGATCACAAACAGCTGTGGGTTTCATGTAAGAACAATAATACAATTATATGAATCGGAAAATTGTGCAATTGTAGCAAATGTCGAAACTGCAAAAAAAAAAAATTCCTGCCCTCAAATATCCACCGTGAAAAATTAATTGTGTTTCTCGCATTAACATTTAGCTCTTTTAGCAAAATGTCAGCTTGTACCCACATACGTGGGATGGGTTTTTTTTTTTTCATGCAGTTTCATAAGATGCTTAATGCAACCGACCCCAGAAAGCAGAAAAGTTGTTATAATGTGTTAAAATAAACTTTAAAAAAATTAAAAAAAACTGAGAAAATTACACAAATCACTGGAAAAAATGTGCATATAATACAGGGCATTCTCGAGACTGCATTTAGAGCTTCATTCACACAAGGATATTTCACTAAATATGAATCGTATATTTATAGGATAAAGGATAACTTGTTGATAAGAGGGGTGTTGTGGGGTACGTCTGTTGCGAACGCAGCCACGGTGTAAGCGGACGCACCCCTGCTCTCATCCACTTCATTATGAGTGTAGGAGACAAAAAAAGCTGCGTTTTCGCAACGTGGGACCTCAGCCTAAAGCTCAAGTGAGGGCGAACACTTACCTTTCAGAAACAGTGGGCTGGCCTGTGTATATTCCTTGTGTTTCACTTGGCCTTGCTGTCTTCGGCTTTCGATATGTTGCTTCACTCTGGTATCGATTGTGTCTTTAAGTAACTGACAAACTTCCTAAGAAGTAAATCAATAAGATTAGTTACTAGTCTGATGCAAGAACTGTGCCGCATATAACGCTTCACCCTGGAGAAACACCAACGGCCTGGCCAATATTTGCCCACACCAATACTCATCGATGGACCACCATGGGTCTAGCGTGCTCCTGCCGGTGTCAAAATGTTTCGCTTCAACTCTTCTAAGTAAAACCACATTTTGAAATAAATCAGATCCTCTCAAGTCACAAGTAAAAGAACGCACCCGATGTCCATTTAAATCAATGCAAAATGTCACGGACACAGCTAGTGTCCAATGCTAATGTCCACGCAAGATTTTGCACGGACATTAGCAGCGGACACTAGCTGTCAGAAACCGACGGTAGTGTGAACGCTCCCTAAGAAAAGTATTGTTTGGGGGTTTTTTGTCTGTCTGCCAGTGAGAAAAAAAAAACATTATACAAAGTGATCAAAAATTCTTGTTTTTCCAATACAGAACATAAGGTCTTTCTGCAAAAAAAACCCCCAAAACTTTCACACAATTCTATTAATAGTGAAATAAAAATGTCTTATTCATTACAAAAAGGGTTTTAATTTTGCAAAAAAACAAAAAAAAACAATGCTAAACAAATGTAATTGGACCCACCCAGACAATAACATTTTTTTTTTATATCAAATAATTTAAGCTTCATGGCGAATGGTGCAAAATGAAAGCATAAAAAACAACGATAGAATAGCTGTTCTCTTCTTTTCCCTCCTAGAAAGAGTTAATAAATAAACTCAATGAGAAATACGTAACCCAAGATGGTGCCATTAAACACTACAACTGCACCAAAAAGCCTTCATACTGTTACATTAATGGAAAATTGAAAAAAGTTATGGCTTACAGTCAGTGGTGTAACTATAGGGGTAGCAGGGATAGCCCGGGACATTAGGAGTCCAGCGACAGCCGCTACCGCTGCATTTTTTTTCTTCTTAATAGGCCGTTACTGGCTTGTGTTACTCCAGCCGGTAAAGGACCCTATTTACTTACTGATCCTGGCAGGGGCCGGGATTGGTAAGTGACGCCATGGGCCCCACAAACATCATTATTATACTCAGGGGTCTTTTCAGAACCCCTGAGTATAATGATCGGAGGTGCAGGGGAGGTAAGGGAACATAAAAAAACGTGTTACTTACCTCTCCAGGCAGGTTCAGGCCTACTTCTGGACGTTCCCTGACGTCACATGACCATTGAAGATGGCCGACACCACCGAGGACTGCAGCGGAGCCAGGGATAGGTAAGTAACATTGTTTTTTTTATGTTGGTATCCTCGGTCTCCGATTATTATACTCTGGGGTCTGAAAAGACCCCAGAGTATAATAATTGTGAATGGGTGTCCACAGTGGGGCATAATAGTGTGTGCAGGGGCCACTATTGGTCATAATACTGTGTGTAGGGGCCACTATGGGACATAATACTGTTTGCAGTGGCCACTATGGGGGAAAATACTGTGTGCAGGGGCACTATGGGGGATAATACTGTGTGCAGGGGCCACTATGGGGCATAATAGTGTGTACAGGGGCCACTATGGGGAATAATAGAAGAGAGCGCAGGAATGCGGGGGGGGTCGGGGGGGCCCCATGTCAAAAGTTTGCCACGGGGCCCTGCCGTTCCTACGTACTCCACTGCTGGAAACATTCAAGAAATGGATTGGCTAAGAGGCGGACCACCCTCCATGTGCCCGGCATAGCCCTTCATGTGCCAGAAAGGAATCTTTCCTTGAGGAAGCCTTGTTCCTCCAAAAATCGATCTCTTAATTCCCTTAAAGCCAGTAAAGAGGACAAATTACAGGAGACCCTGCACCTGTATGGAGGCGGAAATTAGCCGATGGCTCAGAGCGCCTTGTCTTATCTCACTCAACTTGACAATTCAAAATGGATTACGAAGTCCATGGTATTACTAGAGAGTCTCAAGAGACAGCTGTAGGCAAGACAATGAGACACCATACCTCAAAAATGACCTCTCATATCTTGCACACAGGCCTCACCACCTGTCTGAGCTCCCGGTCCATCTCCTGGGCTTGCTGTGAGCTACGTATACATCCAGCTGTGTAAGTGTCTATGTCTTGTGTCATAGGTCACTTACTAATTGTGTAGTCACTATTAGACTTACTAATGACAATCTAAGGTTGCAGGGCTGTAGTGTTACATGTGCACCCTCACCACATGCTGCTGTTTTTTAAATTAGGTTTTTTGGGTCATTTTTGTGTTTTTTTTTTCTATTTTGCCAACAGTTTTTTTGGGCTAATGATAACTTTATTGACAGACGTGAGTCTTGAATACTTCGCTGGTGGTAACTGACTCCCATCTAACTAAAGCCGGCCACACACAATAGATTTTCAGCAGTTGGAATGGCTGATTTGTCCATTTTGATCCATGAACGACTGGCTATCTGACATGGGGTTGTTCATGGCTGACCAATGGTACACGACTGAAACAGATCAGCCAAGATGGATATATTTGGTAGGTGTCAGTCAAAAGTAACGTTTTTTGGGGGTTTTTTGGTGTGTGTGTGTGTGGGGGGTGTTTAAAAACTAAAATGCCTCCTGTTTGGGCAGTTTATTCATTAACCACTTCCGGACCGCCCATAGACTGTAAACGTCCGGAAGGTGGTTGCCTTGATCTGACAGGACGTACCGGTACGTCCAATAAGAACGCAACAGAAGCACGAGATCGCGCAGCTGCTGATACTGGTAGCTTTAGCCGGAGCTCCCAGTATTACAATGTTTTCTGATGTCAAGTGGGCGGTCCTGACATCAGAAAGCATTACTATGCTGAAATTATATAAAGGATTGCTCGGGAATAGAGATGAACGAGTACTGTTCGGATCAGCCGATCCGAACAGTACGCTCCATAGAAATGAATGGATGCACCTGGTACTTCTGCTTTGACGGCGGCCGGCCGCTTAACCCCCCGCGTGCCAGCTACGTCCATTCCTTTCTATGCGAGCGTGCTGTTCGGATCGGCTGATCCCAACAGTACTCGCTCATCTCTACTCGGGAATGGTGAGATTTAGAGAAAAAATTCCAAGTGCACCAGAATCAAGGGAGCAGCAACAATTGAAGATCAGAGAGAGCTGGAGTTGGTGGAGGTGGTGAATGGCCTGCTTTAAAGGGATTGTCCAGGCTACAATAATTAGTTTAATTAGACCAGGGGAGGTGGGAAAAAAAATTAGCCTGGACAACCTCTTTAAGGCTCTATTCAGACAATCATAATGAAAACAATTGTAAAAAAAAAATAAAAATAAAAATTCACAGCCTGTTTGCATCTGTAGATATCTATTGAAAGGTCTGTCAAAAAAAGGGGAAAAAAATAAGATTAAAAAAATAAAACTATCGTTAAACATTTTTCACTGTCAAGTTACTAGAACTTTAAGGGCTCCTTCCCACGATGTCACATGGCGCTCATTCTGACACATAAACACGTGTCAGAGTCAGCGCTTCAAAACAGAATCCCATTGACTTCAATGGGTTCCATCTTACACGCGATACACATTCAAATCAATGGAAGGCTTTTTAACCCATTGATTTCAATGTGTCACCTTCACTTAAAGAGGACCTTTCACCACTTTTGGGCACATGCAGTGTTATATACTGCCAGAAAGCCGACAGTGCGCTGATTTCAGCGCACTATCGGCTTTCTCGATCTGTGCCCGGTGTAAAGAGCCTACGGTGCCGGTACTGTAGTGCTCTATGGTCAGAAGGGCGTTTCTGACCATTAGCCAGGAACGTCCTTCTGCCTCGCGGCGCCAATCGTGCTGTGCTGTGGAGCGGGGAGGAACGCCCCCTCCCTCTGCTCACACAGCTCGTCCATAGACGAGCATTATCAGGAGCGGGAGGGGGGAGTTCCTCCCCGCTCCACAGCACAGCGCGATTGGCGCCGCGAGGCAGAAGGACGTCTCTGGCTAATGGTCAGAAACGCCCTTCTGACCATAGAGCACTACAGTACCGGCACCGTAGGCTCTTTACACCGGGCACAGATCGAGAAAGCCGATAGTGCGCTGAAATCAGCGCACTGTCGGCTTTCTGGCAGTATATAACACTGCATGTGCCCAAAAGTGGTGAAAGGTCCTCTTTAACTTCACTTGAAGTCAATGGGATTCTGTTTTGAAGCGCTGACTCTGACACGTATTTACGTGTCAGAATGAGCGCCGCGTTACATCATGGGAATGAGCCCTAAGGAATCCTGCAATATCACTAATTAAATAAATTTTAACATTACAAACGCACCGGCCTCTATAGGAACATAGTATCTCCTAATTTTCATTTCCCCATCCAAATGACATAACATATGACCAAACCTGGTCACTATTTTGCAGGTACCCATAATGCTAAGCTCACACCTGCGCCAGGGTGTACGTTGTTCTGGTCCATTCGGAGGACCAGAGCAAGAGTCAAACAGACCGCTAAAATAGCAGACATATGCAAAGCCCAATGGACCCTATTGACTATAAAGCGGCCCAACAGGTGTCTCTTGTTTTTAACTGAACGCGCCAGACGAAAAAGTGCAGGACTTTTTCGTTCCGGAATTTTAGGCAGACACTATGTGACGTAAATGTGAACAAAATCTTAATCATTTTTTTTTTTTTTTTTGAATATCTTAATTAAAATTTAAAAAAGTTCCAAAAAATCCACAGAAATATTGGAAAAAAAAATGGACTGAAATGACCATCTATAAGAAAGTCATTTCGACGTGAACTTAACAAAGCGCCAAGTACAACACAGAGAGAAAAATAACGCATTTACGAGAAAGGGCAGAATAAAAAAAGTAAACTAGAAAAGTCATTAAACGAAGGGAAACAGAACACATGTCTAATAGTCCCCGAGGAGCTGTTAAAGGTTAGTTATAATTCACAGTAGTCTCAACATAACAATGAAAATAAGATCTGAGCAGATCAGGCCAGTCCAATTTCTTCCCTGCAGCTACGGCCTTTTGAAGTAGGAATGGTTTTGTTGTACCTCCTTCTCATGGTCAGAAAACCAGCTGGAGTCTTTACTGGTGCCTTGAGGCAAAACATGAAGATCCACCAGAACAGCAAAGTTCCCACACTGCAAGACAAAGGATGAAATCTTTAGGATGTTGTAAGGCATATGTAAGGCAACACAAAGAGGAAGCCACCATCTAGAATCCATGCAAGCTCCCACCTCAAAAGGAGCACATCAAATTACATGATTACTTGACCCACCGCTGGAAGCGGCAAATCACTTGTCTGGCGGCCATTCACAGGCCGGCGCAGAGTTTTCAATTAAACCCATAAAATTAAGGGGCAATGAGAAAACCATAAACCAACTAGGTTGTATCCGCACGTGTGGTGGGGCTTTAAAAAAAAATAAATGGGGAGAAGGTTGGACAGTCCTTGCCTGAGGAACGTGATCTTTTAAGTAAAAAATATAAGTCTGTAAATCCTGGAAAAATTTTTATCTTATGAATTACATTTTGGCTTAAAGGGATTCTATCATTAGAATCCCATTTTTTAAGACTAACATGTAGGAATAGCCTTAAGAAAGGCTATTTTTCTCCTACCTTTATTAGTCTTCTCCACACCGCCGTTCTGTAGATATCCCAGTCTTCTTCGGTATGCAAATGAGTTTTCTTGCAGCACTGGGGGCGGTCCCTTGTGCTGAAATAGTACTTGGGGGCGTTGCCTGTGCTGCGAAAAATCTCTCCGCCACCTTCTTCTGGCACGCCTCTCCGCCGTTTCTTCTATGATGCGTTCTTCCAATGCCATCGGGATATCTACTGAACAGTGGCAGGGAGCAGACTTCTAAAAGTAGGAGAATAGCCTTTCTTAAAGGGGCTCTATCACTGGGAAAAGTCATTTTTAAAGGGGCTCTATCAGCAAAATCATGCTGATAGAGCCCCACATATGCGTGAATAGCCTTTAAAAAGGCTATTCAGGCACCGCTAAAGTTATATTAAACTACCCCCCAGTTTTAAAATAATACCCTGAAAAAGAATGTGATCTACTTACCCATCGTGCATGGTGGGCGGGCATTCAGGGTGCGCCGTCTTCTTCATCCACGCCTCTTCTTCCTCCTATGTCCTCGGGTCCCATCCTCCTCCGGTGCTCGCGAACTGACATTGATAAAAAAAAAAATGCCCTGGGCGCATGCGCAGTAGCATGCGGCTTCTACTACGGCTACTGCGCATGCGCCCAGGGCATTTTTTTTTTTTTTATCAATGTCAGTTCGCGATCGCCGGAGGAGGATGGGACCCGAGATCATCGGAGGAAGAAGAGGCGTGGATGAAGAAGAAGACACTCCCTGAATGCCCACCCAGCGTGCATGATGGGTAAGTAGATCACATTCTTTTTAAGGGTATTATTTTAAAACTGGGGGGGGGGGGGGGGAAGTTTAATATAACATTTACAGTGCCTGAATAGCCTTTTTAAAGGCTATTCACGCATATGTGGGGCTCTATCAGCATGATTTTGCTGATAGAGCCCCTTTAACTAAGCACATCCTTGCATAGCCTTTAGAAAGGCTATTATTCCACACCTACCTTTTGTATGTAAATTGCCTCAGTGGTTTTTGAATGAGCCCGTTTTTATTCATATGCTAATTAGCCTCTCGGTGCACCCCGGAAGTCTCTTCGTGCACCCTCTGCCTATTCTTTCCTATGTAGCCTGTGCTGCTGATGACTTCCTGCTTCCTGTTTGCACACAGAGATCGGAGAGAATAGTAGAGAGGAGGCTGCTGGGAACTTCCTGTGCTGGCTGGAAGCTCATTAGCATATGAATAAAAACAGACTCATTCAAAAACCACTGAGCCGGTTTACATACAAAAGGTAGGTGTGAAATAGCATTTCTAAAAACCCTTCCAAGTATGTGATTAGTTAAAAATGACTTTTCCCAATGATAAGACTATTCCTATGTGTTACTCTTAAAAAATGGGATTCTAATGATAGAACTGGAAACCAACTCAATAGATAAGAGGCAGATTTACAACCCACAGATATTTCATTAACACACTGTCGTAAAAAAGGAGCGGGCTATTCGCTAGGACTACAGGGGTTGAACAGTAAATAAAATTTTCTTTAAAGAGCTCTAAATGAGTTAAAAAAAGAAAAAGGAGCAGTACTCATGCAATTGATCCCCACCACTCCCGATACAGCCCATGTTCTCCACCATTCTCTAGTTCCTGGTATACAGGAAATAACTGCACAGCCAATCACTGGCAGCAGAGGTGACACCTCAGATAGTGATTGGCTGAGTGGCATTTTCCTGTCTGGAACGGGAGACCAGTAGGGTACATGGGCAGGTCTTGGAACAGGAGCAGTGGGGATTAGTAAACTGAACACTTAGGAGAGTGTGGGCGGGGAGACGTGAGTGCATCACTCACGTCTCCCCTCCCAGTACCCGCCCACACGCTCCTAAACCACAAGCCCCGCCTTCTCCCAGCATCTCTAACACTATTCTAGGGAGGCAGGGGTGGGAAGGGCGCTCTGAAAGCATGTGAAGGAGAAATAAGAAGAGTGAGAAAAACGGGGAGCGGCAGCAGCAGCACTTCTGTGCAGGTAAGTTGAGCCACCGGGATTGGAATTCCGTTCCCGATCTTTTTTAGGCAGGATCGGAAGACAATCGCGAAATTTACTCGATCGGGATCCGATCTTTTCCGATCCCGATCGCTCAACCCTAGTTGCAGGCTTCTTGTAGAGAAATCACTTAAAGGTCCGAGTGTGGGAGTTGGGCAGCATTCACTGGCTAGCGTCTACCAGAATAATATGGAGTCGTGTGAAATGAGGAAGAAGGATAGGGAAATAATTCTTAAAAATGACAGCATGCGCACTCTATCTTGGGAAAGTAGAACACGAAATGCTCATGGTACAACATAGAACTTTATTGGTATCTGTACCTATATCGTTCTACATTGTACCACGAGCGTTTCGTGTTCTACTTCCCGAGAGTGTGCACATGCTGGCATTTTTGGGAATTTTTTCCCTATCTTTCTCCCCAAATAATGGTCCTTCACTGATCCACTTTAGGCCAGGGCCACACAAAGCACACCATCTCTGGATCACGTGACCATCTCTGGATCACGCGACCATCTCTGGATGACGAGACCATCTCTGGATGACGAGACCATCTCTGGATGACGAGACCATCTCTGGATGACGAGACCATCTCTGGATCACGTGACCATCTCTGGATCACGTGACCATCTCTGGATCACGTGACCATCTCTGCTCTACTCTTAGGACAAGATAATTCCCAGATAATCCCTTTAATATACTTCTATGTGCTTTTCATTATAGGGGAAAACTGGTGACTCTTCCTCTTTAAATCAGTTTTCTTGCATAGAAAATCAATGTAGAAAGTCACAGTGTGAACATGCCCTTCCATTAGTGACCGGACGTTATATGCAGGGTAAAAATAACATTAGTTTTAACACATGTGAAATTTATAAACTATAACATACAAGTCGGCAGGGGAAACTCAATAACTCTAAATTGGGTAGGCAATTACGTTCTTGAATCAGCTTCAACTCTCACATTCTTGTGGCTACGGCTAAAATAGAGACATCCTATGAGTACGCTTTTCACACAAGAATCCAGGAGTGTTTGCGTTTCATTCTCCACCATCGCAGCTTATTTTCTGGAGCAATCAAGCTAACGAGATCTAACCATCGGCAAGAACAATGATTGCAATTTGGATCCGACTTGACGGACAATCTGATCACAGAGGCTTTCTGTTGTAAGTACATTGGCGCTTACTGCTGAGATATTTGTCAACATGGCACGATAATTAAAGTAATTATAGAAAACTTAATGTTCAGTCTGTAATTAACATTCTTACATAAGAGAGCTTGTGGGAAGATTTATTCAATGGCAACTTGAAGGGAACCTGGCAGGACCATTTGGGACACTAAACCACCCACAGGGTCTTCATGATGGAGGGGTCTAGTATCCCAAAAAGCCCTGTTACAACACCATGGCCATGTTAGAAATAAAAACTTTCAGCGGCGCGGTGGTTCAGTGGTTAGCACTGCAGCCTTGCAGCGCTGGAGTCCTGGGTTTGAATCCAACCAAGGACAATATCTGCAAGGAGTTGTATATTCTTCCCATGTTTGTGTCGGTTTCCTCACACACTCCAAAGACATACTGATAGGGGGGATGGAATAAAAAATTTTTTACACTTACCCTGCGGCTTTACTCCCAAAGCCTGCGCAGTTCTTCAGTGAAGTAGGAGGAGTACACCTTGCCTCCAGTACGCATGCACCAGATCTTAAGTATACATCCCCGTCTTCACTAAACAACAAGCACCGGGAGCAATAAAGATGACGCCATAAAGACTCATCTCTAGGTAAGTATAAAAGGTAAGTATATATTTTGTTATTTTTAATTTAGCAATACTCATCTCACCAAACCCTACATCCCATTTTGAAGTTTCCCATTCCCCCGCTGGTCTCGGCTTCCTTTTCCCTCGCTACATGACTGCTCAGCAAATCACTGGTCGCAGCATTGACACCGCAAGCAGACCCGAAGGATGGAAACCCGAACATTGGTGTGAACCTTGTTGAAAATTCCAACTATGCAGGAATCAATGGAGCGGTGCCTATTCAGAGATGCTAAGAACTGGAGTTGAGGGAGGTGGTGAAAAGTCCTCTGTAGGCTAAGGCCCCATGTAGTGGGCTGCAACGAAAAAGCACACCTCTGCTATCCCTGCCAGTCCTATTGGAACGAATGGAGCCGAAATATTAGGGGAGGTGATTTTGCAAATACATCAGTTTCTATAGGGTGCAACACCTAGACCACCAACTGAGGCCATGAATAATCCCATATATTTTACTACAGAAATGTCATTTTTATTATTTTTTAAAAAAAATTTAATTCTTTATTTTATTCTTTAATAATCACAAAATATTAAAACAAAATAAAGATAGCAATGTATCACTATTAGAGATGAGTGAACACTGTTCGGATCAGCCGCTCCGAACAGCACGCTCCCATAGAAATGAATGGACGTAGCCGGCACGCGGGGGGTTAAGCGACCGGCCGCCGGCAAAGTGTACGTGCCAGCTGCTTCCATTCATTTCTATGGGAGCATGCTGTTCGGAACGGCTGATCCGAACAGTGTTCGCTCATCTCTAATCAGTATGATAATAGTCTGGCAGTGTTCTTATAGAAAGCGTATCGCAATGAGAATGTAGGCATTTTATTATAGAGTAGGAGGAGCTGAGCAGATTGATACATGGCTTTGTGGAAAAAGATTCAGCTTTTGTAAATGTCTAGACTTAAGAGTCCAGTGGGCGGTCCTACTTAGTGACCTATAGCTGAAAACACACTCATACGCTGAATAGGATCAATCATGTACATGTAGAATTGACAACTGATACAGAAACTTTTCTATAACATAACTAAGGTATATACCAATCTGCTTAATAACATGCTGCCTGCACATTCTATTGAATATATAAGAAATAAGTATGTCTAGGTGGGGGCCTTTGCCCAAAAACAGACCCCACTGTCCAGTATGTCAAAGCTTTCCATAACTATATACAGCACCTATTATACTGGGTTGTGAGGTGTCACAAGGGGATCGAACACTAAATTCTTTGAAATCTCATTGATAGGACTGAACCGACGGCATCAGGTCACACCCCAGCAAGGAATGGTAATCAATAAAGGTCAGGGCGGTCGAGGTGGATTAATGTGGCGGCATGTGCGGTGTTATTTTATACAGAGAACGCCAAGATGAAGCTGAAGAATCCTGAGAAATGCGTGCTGATGACAATACCAGATAAGGAATGAAACGCGCATATTTTGGGGGTTTTGGCATATTTCTATGAGGATTATCAAGAGTAACCACAAAACATATGACTCTTCATCAAAGATTTCCTGCTCTTTCAATGCAAAACCCCCCACTTTTTTGTAACACGTTTTGTTTTTTGTAATTTATTACCCGTACATACCGGTAATTGTTTTTATTAATCTCCATTCATTTATAAATTTTTATTCGTTATCAGTACATTTTTAGTATACATTAGAATCATCTGTCCTTTGTTCTGGTCCATCGGATGACCAGAACAGGGGACTGGAGAATTGCTAAAATAATGGGTACATATGGAGACCATCATTTTAAAGCCATGTATGCAGGATATTCCTGCTGAAATGTGGACATAACTTTACACTAGGTTCATACTAGCGTTCGGATGGGGACCCAAAATATGGAGACCCTGTCCGCCTAAAAAGCAGTTACCCACACCACTCGTAGACTATAATGGGGTCTGCCAGGTTTTTGCTGGTTTTATCCTCCTTGAAGGACTTTTCTCCCTACATCAAAGTCTCCAGCCAAAGGGTCAGCTCACACGAGGAATTTGCACTGCATTGGCATCCCATCGCGCTAGCCAGCGTGAAAATGCCGTCATCGGAAAATGAAGACAATTTCCTCTTCATTTTCCACCATGTGAACAGACCCTTATAATTTGTTCACACTTGCGCTCGGTGTCCGGTTTGTGCATTCCGCTGGGTTTCCATCTTCAGCCCCGGGGAAACTGGACAGGGGACAGAAACCCGGTGGTCAGCTTTAAAACCCATTCATTTGAATGGGTTTGTAAAGGTGACCGCCCATGTTCGCCTGCGGCCTGTCTGCGGGGAAACCGTTTTTTTTTAAGCTGGACACAAAGTCCTGCATGTCCAACTGTGTGTCTGGCTAAAAATAACGGTCTCTATCCCGGACAGGCAACAGGCGGACATAGGCGGTCACCTTTACAAACCCATTCAAGTGAATGGGTTATAAAGCTGACCACCGGGTTTCCGTCCCCTGTCCAGTTTCCCTGGGGCTGAAGACAGAAACCTGACAAAATACACAAACTGGACACCGAGCGCAACTGGTATATTTGTGTTATTTATTATTAGTAGATTTTTTTTTCATCTTTAACCAATTTATTTATTAGCATCATATTTTTATTTATTTATTAACAGTATATGTCTCGTATTCATTACCAATATTTATTTTTTTATTCCCAGTGTCTTTGGAGTTATTCATTAATAGAGATGAGCGAACAGTAAAATGTTCGAGGTTCGATATTCGTTTCGAGTAGCCCCTCAATATTCAACTACTCGAATCGAATATCGAACCCTATTATAGTCTGTGGGGAGAAAATGCTCGTTTCAGGGGTAGGCAACATTCGATCAAATTATACTTACCAAGACCACGAGTGAGGGTCGGGCTGGATCCTCCGTGCAGTCTTCTCCGTGCAGCTTCCCCGCGGCATCTTCCGGCTCTGAATTCACTCTGCCAGGCATCGGGCCTGGGCAGAGCGGACTGCGCATGCCCACACTACAAGCGGATATCCGCAGTCGGCTCTGCCCAGGCCCGATGCCTGGCAGAGTGAATGAAGAGCCGGAAGACGCCGCGGGGAAGCTGCACGGAGAAGACTTCTAAAGGTAGGAGAAGAACCAGCGTTGATTGGCCAACTGTATAGCATTCAGCCAATCAATGCTGGTTCTGCATCGAACTTTTCCATTCGAATAGCGAGTGGTACTCGATCGAGTACGAGTATTTTGAATACCGTAATATTCAATTGAATACCTACTCGATCGAGTACTACTCGCTCATCTCTAGTAGTGTGCACCATATCATACATTAGGCAGATCCTGCTTTGGTATAGGGATTATTATGACTGGAGTACAAAACTCCGGTCTTTATAAATACCCCATATACATTATATTGAGCCTCTACACTGCTCTGAGCAGAGCCAAAGAGAATTCAGATGAGTCCGTCTGTCCTATCGCATCAGCAAGCAGTGGTCTCTTCACCTCGACTCCCACCATTCAAAACTTCTCATATGTCACGTGGAAAGATTAATGAAAATTCGGCTACACTAATAAATTTCCTGGCCGAAAGAGTCAAGGCCTTCTATTTACAAAATTGCTTCTTTAATCGCTAGTGTCATGGTGCCCATGTCCTGGAACGTCTTCTGGCAGGCAGAGAGCTGTCATCGCTGCCCTTAATGACATCCTATACATAGAATAGAAAATCCTAAGTAAACACGATGACATGTCAATGGATCTTCGCAGCTAATTTGTGAACTTTGTCAGTCACAGCTGATAGACTCTCTTTGAGGACTTTGGTAACACTTCATCTTATCTCAGCAGATTTTGTACTATTTTGGGCAACCATGAATCCCTGCAAGGCTTTATGTTATCCCAAGTGCATATCTTTTAGGCTTCCCGGAGATCTGTTCTCATAAGTTGTAACTACTATCCGCTGCTCAGCAAATATCTGGGTTATGGTGAGAAGTCAATGCGAGATGGTAATATACAGGAATTAATCGCTACATGTACGCATTACAAGTTGAGGTTTGCTGAAACTTTACATTCATACATACATACAACAGTTCTCAACCATGCTGCAAGTGGTTATCGCATAAATCCTTTTCATACCAAGACTCCTAAAAGGCTGTTAAAGCTATAGTTATACACTCCTTAAAGGCAGTTATTGTTTCTGCCTCCAAGTATCCTCCTCGGGGCTACTGGTGGTGAGCTTTGGACAGAATCAGTCTCCTTCCCCTTCTGGCAGCTGACAATATAGTTCTTTCTTATTTCCCTGTTACTGCTGACACTATGTTCTTTCCAGAGCAAGCAGGTAGAAGGCTATTTCAGCTGGCTGATCTGCAGTGCACAGAGGATCTTCAGGCAGAGACATGGCTATGAGCAACTGAGCATGTGCGTCCAGGTGGACAGGGATGCTGCAATAAACTGTGAGCACCGGGTGGTGCAATCTCATAGACTGTAAGCTCTTGCAAGCAGGGTCTTCACTCCTACTGTTTAATATGTCACATTGTAGTGTCTCATATTGTCCGTTCATGTTTTCTCTGATTTGTAAAGTGCTGCAGAATATGTTGGCACTATATAAAGTTATTATTACTATGTATATAGTAATAATAGCAGCAGCCTCTATATCGCAAACATTATCTTCTATGAACTATGCAATGAGTGGAAAGGGAGTCATCTGTGGAATAATAAGGCTTTCCAGTGCACTCTGGAGCTCCATTTATAATTTGTGGAGGGCAGCAGGGGAGGCCGGGGCTCTCATTCCCATGTCTCTCCTGTAGCTACTCCAACTCACTCTACTTGAGCTGCAGGTCCATTGAGTCTAGTGGAGTCAGTTATGTGACCGAGAGTTGGCACGCCAGCGGGGGAGGCAGAGGGTTGCCTGTTCTGGCCTCCCCAGCTGCCTTCCTCAACATCAAGCTTTAGAATACAGAGTCAAGTTTGTTTGTTAAATGTTTGTTCATTATCAGTTGAAAAGTGCAATTAAAAAAAATATTTTTTTTCCTTCGTCCTGAAACGAGCATATACCAAATGTGATAGGGTCCCGGCGCAAAACCAAACAATAATAAACCAAAGGGATACCCTACGGATGACATTGTAGCTCATAGCAGTCGCTGGAAGGTTACTTTGATTCACAAAACCAATGTGAGCTCCTTGTTGAAAACTTTATGGAATAACAAGTCATCGAGCAATAACTCAAATGACATTGTAAGTCCAACTTTTACGAAACAAGCGCCAACGCAAGCAAGGCTGCGCTCCGTAAATCAGAACTCTTATGAATGAGCCGTGAATGACCAGGGAATGCAGAAATCCTATAATATCACTTGGTATTAACACGAGGTTCCTTTTCTGCTAATTTCCGACTTACCCCTCTGTTCTACATCATTGTCAGTTCTCCAAGGTCCTTATCTCCAGCGCAGTTTCCCACTGTCAGGCTCTATTTTTCCAGTAAGATGGCAGAAGCGGAGATGAGAAATGTTGCTTCACACCTCCTTGCCCTTTGGCACTACTGTCACCTCAGGATTTCCCTTGACATAAGAATTTGTGAATTTATTTGTGATACTGCCGGCGCTGACAGCTTTAGTAAATCACAAGGATTTCTCTTCTGACATTTACCATAAATGTCCATGTAACGTAAAATACTGCACCGGTCAAAACTAACATTACTGGGATGTCAAGTATCATGACCCCAAATGACTCTTGCAATGGAAAGACAAAATATTCGTCTTATTGCCAAGACATCTATCCACAGACGTCTTTCAGCACGTGTAGCACGATGGCATTGGAGGAGACGCTCAAGGTCGACGGGCTTCCATGCCGTAGCTATGATCCCTTTGTAAGCTGCCAACATAGATAACCACGTGTACAGTACGCTCATTGTCAATAAGACAAAGATAGAAAAGAAGAGAAAAACTAGACTATGGTAATAGAGCTTGAGGTATCCAGACCTGAATGTCTTTGATTCTGTGCTCTTCCTCCAGCTAAGCATTCCCTTCCTTTGGCTACTAAAACGTAGGCATGAGGCCTAGTGGAATTCCTAATCTGGACCAAATCCAATATGGTGATTTTTATGTAATCCTATACATCAGGGGTAGGGAACCTTCGGCTCTCCAGCTGCTGTGAAACTACAACTCCCAGCATGCTCCATTCACTTCCATGGGAGTTCCCAGAACAGCAGAGCCAGTATGCATGCTGGGAGTTGTAGTTTTGCAACAGCTGGAGAGCCGTACGTTCCCTACCCCTGCTATACATGGTAGTTCTTTATGCCTTAAAGGGATTCTATCATTAAAAAACTTTTTTTTCTAGGTAACACGTCGGAATAGCCTTTAGAAAGGCTATTTGTCTCCTACCTTTGGAAGTGCTCTCCGCCGCGCCGTTCGTTCAAAATACCGGTTTGTACCGGTATGCTAATTAGTTCTCTCGCAGCGATGGGGGCGTCCCCATTGCTGCTCGAAAACCGACTCCAGCGCCGCCTCTATCTTCTTCTGCATCCTCCCCTTCCTTCTTCAGCTTGACGTCGGACGCCTGCGCAGTACGCTCTGTTCGGCGAACAGAGCGTACTGCGCAGGCATCCGACGTCAAGCCGAAGAAGGAAGGGGAGGATGCAGAAGAAGATAGAGGCGGCGCTGGAGTCAGTTTTCGAGCAGCAATGGGGGCGCCCTCATCGCATCTCCTGCGCTGGGGGACGCCCCCATCGCTGCGAGAGAACTAATTAGCAAACCGGTACAAACCGGTATTTCGAACGAACGGCACGGCGGAGAGCACTTCCAAAGGTAGGAGACGAATAGCCTGTCTAAAGGCTGTTCCGACATTTTACCTAGAAAAAAAAGTTTTTTAATGGTAGAATCCCTTTAACTTAGAAGGAAATGATACTATATACAGGATAGTCCCAGAATAGAACAAATGAAGATACCCTGCAGGAAAAAAGGCAACCAATGGTCACCTGCATCGATGCTCTGGTGGTCCCCATTGGTCTAGGTTTACTTTTCCTGCAGTAATATTGCCCCATACACACGTGGACTCTGTATACAGTACCTGGTCTCGACAGTCATGTCACTAGAATCACAATTTAGGATTGAGATTGGCTGAAGAGATCACATGAATGTGGATCAAAAGATCGACAAGGACCACACAAGCAATGGAACTGGACCTGACAGGTGAGTATTGGTTAGGTTTTTTTTGGAACCTTTCCATTTATTACACTCTCTTGACAACCCCTTTAAATGTCTAGGTCGTTGTTCTCAGAGTCATCAAAAATGATGTCAAATATATAGAAAGTCGGTAGAAATCAAATTAAAAAAATAATAAAATTTGGGTGAGCTGCAATTTTTTAGCAGCACTGGCTCTATAATATATACATCACAGTTACAGGGACGCCGTGAGCAAGAAAGTCATCAAATAGCCCACCCCAGTACCTTATAGAGACCAATGTGATGATCACTGACCTATATTCAGTTTTAAGAATGGTGGCATTATTTTCCAAAAAAGCTGTTTCAGTGCATATGCAAATGAGCCCAGGAGTGCATTAGGGCATGTCTGAGCACCGCTGTGCAGCAGTATTTCAGTATTCTACCCGGCAACAGTGATGTGATTGCACTATTAGATCCTCCCTCTGTGCTATATGCCCTGCGATGTGCTGTATCGTGCATGCGTCGCGGACACCATCATACACTGTCTGCCAATAAGTATTTGGACACCCATGTAAATGAAGATATCTGCGGTCGTGATATACGTCACGCCTTCCGCCTTTAAATAGGAAACAGCATTGGCATTAGTCGCATGCAAGACGCCACGAAGTGCAGAGTTGTCCGATTTCGAGAAAGGGGTAATTGTCGGGTACCACAGAAATGGTCGATTCTTAAGGGACATAGCAAGCGAACTGAATTACCCAAAATCGACAGTGGCCTATGTGATTACGAAGCGGAAGGTGAACGGTGATTGTCGGACTGTCGAGTGCTGGCCAGAGAAACCGCACCCAACCGATGGCTTCCATACACCAGGAGTTTCACCAGGCATCCGGGAGTGTTGTGTCCATCAATACCATCCGTAAGGGCTAGTTCAGACGTGGGGTGCCCGCGCAGGTTTTGACACAGAGAGAGACGCGGCGAGCCGCGTCTCACTCTGGTCAAAACCCGCCTGCCACGACCATCGCAGTCGCAGCTTTCCCCTCCTATGTCGGCTCAAATGAATGAGCCGAGACAGGAGGGTGCTGCCGCTAGGCGGAAGCCGCATTCCAGAACGCCGCGGCTTCCACCTGAAGAAAGGACATGTCACTTCTTTTCTCCGCTAGCAGTAGCCTGCCGCTAGTGGAAAAAAGAAGCCCGGCGGTCTGTATAGACCACCATTGTAAAGGGGCGGATTTTGAAGCGAAATCCACTGTTAAAATCTGCCCCTTTGTTCACGTGTGAACGAGCCCTTCAGGGTCTACCAACTATTGAATAGGAATAAATGTTTTTCTATTCTACCCCAGGCGTCCAAATACTTATTGGTAGACAGTGTATACCTAAAAGAAATCGCTCACGCATGTGCAGAGATCAAAAAAAGGACGCTGAAAAAAATAAGTTTCCTGCTCGATCTTGCCGAGGATTTCCTGACCGATTCAGACGCAGAACCAATGGTGCGGGTCACACCAATGATGGGGCCCATTCATCAGAGCCAAAGGGGAAGGGAGTGGAGAGGAATTTGAGGCGGAAGTGTGAACATGCCCTTACTATGTGACAGCTCCAGTGTGCACAGATAAAAACAGACAGAAAAAAAAAAAACATATGAGAGACTGACCAATGCAGGTGGAGTGTCCCTTTAACGTAAGCCAAGTACTAATTTTTGTTTTATTAAACATTGTATGATCTTGTTTTACATTTTGCAGTGTTTAATACTACTGGAATTATGATAAGCTCCCTTGCCTACTAACCATTTCCCCTTATAGCTGAAAGATACCGATATTTTCTCCAGACTTGTTATACGGAAGCCAAAACCTTGTTGATACAGTTGTGTACCAAACTATGCTGCGCCCTCTTAATATGCTGATCATGCAAGCGTACAAAAATATACGTATATACATATATTTTTATTCTGCGAGAAAGCCAGACTGTTTACATGCTTAAGTGGCTGGAGACTAGACTGCGTGTGTGGTCGGACAACTCAATATCGCTGCAAAGAAGCCAAATGCAGCAGCCGTACTCGTGAAAGTCTCCACATGAATGACAGCTGTGACAACGCAACTTCCTTAAATAGGAATTTCGCAAAGGCAGAATTTCTAAACAATACTAACTAATAATGCCAAAGCGTAGAAAACTCTGGAATTAACTAGAAGGGCTCTGGAAGGGAGAAAAACTTTCCACCGTCTTATATAAAACCTCCACACCAGGGTTTATCTACCTGTCAAGTACCATCAAAGCTGTGGAGGGTCGGACTACAAGATCTCATTGAGGAGAACCAGCTGGTCAATAAAGTCTTAAAGGGAACCTGTCATATGTAAAGCACAGTCCTATCGGCGGGCGGCATGTTATAGAGCAGGAGGAGCTGAATAGATTGATATATAGGTTTGTGGAAAAAGATTCAGGATAACTTGTCATTTATACATTGAAATCTTTGGTCTTTCAATGCTGAAAGGTCCAGGAGGCGGAGCTATCAGTGGTTGACAGCTCTCTCTATGGACAGGCAGAAAGGTGAGGCTGTCAATCACTGATAGCTCCGCCTCCTAGACTTCTAAACATAGAGCAGAGATTGGACAAATGACAAGTTATAGTGAATCTTTACCCACACATCTATATATCAATCTGCTCATTTCTTCCTGCTCTATAACATACTGCCTGTAGACTGAATAGAATTTTTCAAGGCAAGGTTCCATGACAAAAGAAAAAACATGCATTATCCACAATGATGGGTCGGGCACTGTCAGTGTTCATGTCCGTTGCTGTCATAGGATGACAGTAACAGACATTAACCATAGCAGAGTAACAAACACAGATGGAGCCCCCTCTGTCTGTCCATTCCCATTGATTCTAACCAAAAACATGAGGGTTGCTGACGCCATGTTTGTTTACTTTTGTAACAAGAAAATTAAAAAAAAAACAAAAAAAAACACATAACAGAAGAAAGCTTCTATCGTGGTTTTTTTTTTTTTTATGTTGGGGTACATGCAGACAGATACCCGAAGGAGGGGGCTCCATCTGAGTCTGTCATTTAAAGGGGCTCTATCAGCAAAATCATGCTGATAGAGCCCCACATATGCGTGAATAGCCTTTAAAAAGGCTATTCAGGCATCGCTAAAGTTATATTAAACTACCTCCCACTTTTAAAATAATACCTTAAAAAAGAATGTGATCTACTTACCCATCGTGCATGGTGGGCGGGCATTCAGGGTGCGCCGTCTTCTTCATCCACGCCTCCTCTTCCTGCGATGTCCTCGGGTCCCGTCTTCCTCCGGCACTCGCAAACTGACATTGCTAAAAAAAAATGGCCTGGGCGCATTTTTTTTTAGCAATGTCAGTTTGCGAGCGCCGGAGGAAGACGGGACCCGAGGACATCACAGGAAGAGCAAGCGTGGATGAAGAAGACGGCGCACCCTGAATGCCCGCCCACTGTGCACAAGATAAACCGAATGCGGAAAAAAATCAGCGTCCTGCACAATCTTGCCACGGATTCTGCGGCTCAGGGCCCTGATTAGGACCTTTTATCTGGGCCAAATCAGCAGGGGAAAGCCACAACAGAATGCCAAAGCAGGGACATCGTGGCAATTCCGCGGCCGGAAATGAAGAGGAATTTCGCTTATTTTTCCGCCTAGTAAACCTTACAGGATAACTACCTAAAGCTGGAGAAGAACTAATCTGCATACAAGTACCAATGTAAAATGTATACTATAGACTTTAGTGACCACTAGGTTAACCATAAAAAGGTAAGGGTATAGTATAAATATGAGGGGTCTAACTCTATTCTTATCATATACCAACTTATAAGTGCAAATGTAACCTCTAGACCCTTTAAGTCAGGTGCTATAAGCATATGTATATAACGTAGACTCTTACATCCCCCAGGTCAAATGTTCTCTGTCCTATGAAGTACCCACTTATGTATCAACGTATAGCAAATATCCTAAGGCTCTCTGGTATCTTCAGAGTGTGTTCACTTCTGTGAACCAGTGACATTGATATTTCCCACTAAATGTGTCATGGCAGACATGGAGTAGTTGACAATTTCAGAACGGCATGCCAAAATTTCTCCCATAGAAATGAATGGAAGCACCTGGCACGGCGACCGGCCGCCGGCAAAGTGTAAGTGCCAGGTGCTTCCATTCATTTCTATGGGAGCGTGCTGTTCGGAACAGCTGATCCGAACAGTGTTCGCTCATCTCTAGTTACTATTATACAAGAAAAAACAGGAAGTGCAGCCATATTAGTTGTCACATCTGCATCAGATTCCCCATATGCTGTTACTTGGTTAGTTATTAAGGGTACCAATAAAATAACAGTTTACCTTCAGTTTCTTTCGGCTTTATTTTTTTTTCCATACTGGTTAGTGGTAAATGACCACTGGATCTACTGTACTGTAGCCAAGTAAAATACGAGGGGCAATGCAATGATATTTTCCACGATATGAGACGTTTTCCATTGGGAAATAGTTATATATATCCATGACTGACAAGCACTCCAATCACACAAATGTATTTTCACCGTGGCTTTCACTCATTGATAAACCACGAATGAATGGGGCTCCCCCACAAAAACCACAGCAAGATCCGACAGGACACGTTTTTTAAGCTTCCTGCTTCCATCTCTGCCTCCCTTTGAAAACAAATTGCCAATTATTTTGAGACCGTGTTAACATATCCCAAGTGTTCAATTACTCTGCAGCAACCCCACAGGTGAAATGAAGCATTACACTGTGCTGATTTAAATCAATGGACTGTATGAACAGGAGAGGTCCTCCAGAACAAGACACTCTCTTTGTAACTGCTCCCTACTTTGTCCAAGAGATAAGAATCCTGACCAGACGACCTGACCTGACTTAACTGTGTGGGAGCATTATACTGTAAGGGAGGCACTTAGATATTGTGGGACTCACTAAAGGGTCATTATATAGCCCTAAAAGGGAATTATACTGCGTGGGGAATGCAGAGATTTCACAAGTATGTTACAAAAAGGAGGACAGTATTACTGTGTTGGGGAAAAATGGTACTGGATGGGACTGGGTAGGATCAAAAGGGGCACGGGAGGGAGTGGATAGGGTTAGAAAAATGGCTTATAATATGTACCTGTGCAGCACAAATTTCTGGCCTATGAAAATAGGGATTTATGAGTCATCCACTTCCTTCTGGTCCTTCACTATGTCATGTGACAAGCACTAAGACCGCCCAACAGACACAGCGTCTTATTCTACATGTGGAAAGGAAGTCAGTTCCCCTTTCATTCCAATAAGGCTCACATCAAGGCTCTGACACTAGGTTCACACTAGTCTTCGGATACTCGTGGGGTCTGCCGGGTTTTCACTCGAAAAAAGTCTTTTGTCTGTGCATTTTTCAAGCAGATTCAGGGATGGGATCCTCAAACGTAGTTCAAACGCTGGTGTGAATCCAGCCTTACAGGATTGAATAGACTTTCTGTCCACATGAGATGCTATCCCAGGTAAAAAAAAAAAACTGTTCACATGACACAGCTGAGGACCAAAATGGCGTGGAAAATTCAAAAACACAGCCAGGTTTTCTTGAATAAAACTTACCATATATACTCGAGTATAAGCCGAATTTTTCAGCACAGTTTTTGTGCTGAAAAAGCCCCCCTCGGCTTATACTCGAGTCAGCAAAACAGTCCTCAAGCTCAGAGAAGGGGTAGACAGACAACCAAAACACCCCCTACCCAGCACCTACTGCACCCCAAAACTCCGACCATTTTAATTTTTGAAATTTTCCAGTAGCTGCTGCCTTTCCCCCCCTCGGCTTATACTCGAGTCAATACGTTTTCCCAGTTTATTGTGGTACAATTAGGGTCCTCGGCTTATATTCGGGTCGGCTTATACTCGAGTATATACGGTACATCATGTACTTTTTTTCAACAAGCCAGAGAATTTTTTTTATTTTGTGCAAGTACTACTTTAAGTCTAGACTGTGGATATGATATGGTAGATAAAAAAAAATTCCTTAAAATTGTCACGATTAGGTCTTGTTATCGCTGCCTTTTAAAGCTGACTATAGCTAGGACCGGTCTGGCTATCTATGCCCTGTGTCAAGTGCAAAAAGAAAAAGCAAGTCATAAAATAGCAAGGGCTATCCTTTCCCATGGAACTGGGAAAAGCATCACAGAAACAGGATAATGTCATCTGACATCTGAGGATAATAATTATCCCCGGTAAAAATTTAGTGAGCTGGAGAAGGCTTTGAGGCTTTAGAGAAATGCCTGAGCCCTCCTGAGAGAGACAAATGGAAGCTGGTACTGATAACAATGCCTTTAAGAAAGTATGCATGGTATTCTTCAAGGTAGCAGCTTATAAAAACACACACATGACTATATGATCTGAAGGTATTCTTAGCTGCACATCAACTTCTAGTTTATCAGTCTTAGAGAAAACACTCTCTGCACCGTAGTGTTCAGTCCCGCTAACAGTCTCCTTATAGACATATGATAGCGGTGTATATTTTTACATTATGGATACATTTATTTAGAGAACTGACCTTACAACTTTGATCCCATTTATCAGAAAACTCTCATCCATGGAGCTAGCATTCATATCGCCCAGTCCCACGGTGGCTGTAAGTGGAAGGTGCAATGTACTATACATTGAAATATGGAGGCCATGACCAGCACAGGCTAGGTCTAGTACAAACATTTAGATTCCAGACTGTTAGGCCCTTTGCACATGACCGAGTGTGCATCCGATGTGGGGCCGAGGGTGCAAAGGAATGCACTCGAATGGCACTTAAAATGAGAGCCGAGGGTCATTTGACACTCGGATGGGATACCGATGACCTATCTTAAAGATTGGCTATCAATATGTAAGTCCTGGAAAACTCCTTTAGGCTAAGGCCCCACAGGACATCCTACAGCAATAAAGCGCTGCGGAAAAAAATGCGGCGGGAACGCATCGCGTTTCCTCCCGTAGCCTTCAAACAGAAAGTTTTCCTCCACGTACTTTCTGTTTCAATTCTAACTATGGGGAACCGCTGGTGTTTCCGTAAGAATAATGGACGTGCTTCAAATTCCAAAACTGTGCCGATTTTGGAAATTGCGGCATGTCCACACTGCAATCTTTACCGCAAAGTAGGCAAGGGATTCGCTAGACTCCCATCCACTTTGCCATTACTGTCATTTTTCCCGCGGCGTTTCCCTCCCGTGGGGCCCTGGCCTTAAAGGGGTATTCCCACGTCGCATACTCACCAGTCTTCGTTGCTGTAAATTCTTCTTTCTTCTGGCTTTGTTGCGTCATTGGTAGGCGGGGTTACATATGCAAAGCCAGCGGCGAGATGCCGCTGGCCCTGCGTGCACGCTCATAGATGGTGAGACCAGTCTAGCCTTCACAATGCGAATACAGACCCCGGCATCCGCCTCTCTCTATTACAGGGTCTGTATTCGCATTGTGAAGGCTAGACTGGTCTATGAGCATGCACGCAGGGCCAGAGGCATCTCACCGCTTGGCTTTGCATATGTGAATACAGATCCGGCATCTGCTGTAATAGAGAGGCGGATGCCGGGGAGTGTAGACGCCGGCACAGATGCACAGCTGCCTGCAACATCGCTATGCTCCTGCCCTGCATGAAGCCAGCAGCGGCAGAAGCGATGCTGCTATTCTGCTCCTTCCCCCCCCCCCTGGAATAGCAGCATCGCTCCTGCCGCTGCTGGCTTCATGCAGGGCAGGAGCATAGCGATGTTGCAGGCATCTGTGCTGGCATCTAACCCTCCCCGGCATCCGCCTCTCTATTACAGCGGATGCCGGGTCTGTATTGGCGGCCCCTTCCCCCCAAAGGGTAAACTACTACCCCCCCCCCCCCCCAGGCTCGCTCCCGTGCACTTAGCCCCTCCTCCCTCCCCCCCCCCCCCCCAGAGCAGCAGATACATCACTTGACTTATGACCAGATAAGTCAAGGGATGTGTAAAAAAAAAAATGAATAAAGTAAGATAGTGGACAAACAAAGCAGTTTTGCTGAAGCAATGTATTTAGGAAAAGTCTTACATTCACATTAACAAGCAGTATAGACAGGATCCTTGTGAAGGTACAACCCCTTTAAGGGGTGTGAAAGGAGCGAAAAGCCCTAAATCTTTGCGATCTAGGACAGCATAAACCAGTTGTCAACACAAGGCCCCACTCTGATCTCAGCTCTGAGGCCACCTCTGCTTTATATACATAGGCCACTGCCTACTTCCCTTTTTATTACATATACACATAGATACATACATGCAAACAAGCTCAAGTTTGTAGAGCAATAAAAACAATACAATAGCTATATTGTTGTAAAATATTCCTTCCCGTGCTCTTACTCAGCATATGGTTGTAGAACAACATTTTTAATAGCTAAGAAACCCAACTCCCTTTTATTATATTGAATCAGTAAAACGTAATTCACCTAAAAGGCCTGGTCTATGGAGCAAGCCATTAAACTACACCATTAGTTCATTTATAGGTGTTTAGAAAGCTTTTATAACCTGCCAGAGTTTTAAGGAATCTGTCATTCATTTTTGGGTCACAATTGTCATCTTATTAGCCGACATTAACTCCTCACGTAACACTGATAAGGCCGCACATAAAACATCCCTGTCCTCCGAGTGACTCTCAATTATCACCTTTATAGATAAGCTCGGGGTGCCGTCATCCCTCCTCTGACAACTAACATCTAGCTTAAATCCACCACAAGAAAGTAACCAAAAGCCACAAAGTTGGCATTTTCTGCTCCGATAAAAAGTTTATAAACCATTCGCCAACCGCCTACAAAAGTTTAAAAGAAAACTCGAGCCGTAAAAATTTCCAAGTATAACGGGTCTCCAAAGTTCACGGAACACATGCGGAGTAAAGAAAACCAGAGGTACCAAAACTAAGGGGGGCTTAGAGCTTGACCTACGTACAAATGGAAAAGCTCAACATATGTGAAGTCCTCAGGTTCTAATAGCCAACACATCGGGGCGCAAAAACTAATAAATAGGCACCAGAATTCTGGCAAAATTTGGACCAAAAAAATTGGCGTACATGCTTTATACCTCATTTACTATGTGTTTTAGACACTTTCTAACAGATTGCAAGTCTCATACGACATAGCAGGGGCTTGTTGAAAAGAGGGTGTGCAGTGGCGTAACTAGGAATGGCGGGGCCCCTATGGCGAACTTTTGACATGTGCCCCTCCCCCTACTGACGCTGAAGACCCTGACTGACCCCCCCCCCCCCGGCACTCCTGCTCTATTATGTTCCATAGTGGTCCCTGCACACAGTATTATACCCCATAGTGGCCCCTGCACACAGTATTATCCCCCCATAGTGGCCCCTGCACACAGTATTATCCCCCCATAGTGGCCCCTGCACACAGTATTATACCCCATAGTGGCCCCTGCACACAGTATTATGTCCCATAGTGGTCCCTGCACACAGTATTATACGCATAGTGGCCCCTGCACACAGTATTATGCCCCATAGTGGTCCCTGCACACAGTATTATCCCCCCATAGTGGCCCCTGCACACAGTATTATCCCCCCATAGTGGCCCCTGCACACAGTATTATACCCCATAGTGGCCCCTGCACACAGTATTATGTCCCATAGTGGTCCCTGCACACAGTATTATACGCATAGTGGCCCCTGCACACAGTATTATGCCCCATAGTGGCCCCTGCACACAGTATTATGCCCCATAGTGGTCCCTGCACACAGTATTATGTCTCATAGTGGTCCCTGCACACAGTATTATGCCCCATAGTGGCCCCTGCACACAGTATTATGCCCCATAGTGGTCCCTGCACACAGTATTATGTCTCATAGTGGTCCCTGCACACAGTATTATGCCCCATAGTGGCCCCTGCACACAGTATTATGCCCCACTGTGGACACCTATGAGCAATTATTATACTCTGGGGTCTGAAAAAACACTGTTACTTACCTATCCCCGGCTCCGCTGCACTCATTGGTGGTGTTGGCCATCTTCAATGACGTCTGGGACGTCACATGACTCAGGACGCAGGTCCGGGTCATGTAAAGTCAGGGAAGTCACAGAAGTAGGCCTGAAGCCTGTCTGGATCTCGGAGAGAATCCGCCCAAAGAAAGGGCAACTCGCTTCTCGCGGGTAAAAAGCACGCTAGCAGTATCCATAGACCACCATTGTGAGGGGGCGGATTATGACTTCAGTTATGCGCCATAATCTGCCCCCCCTGTGCCCGTGTGAACGGGCCCAAAGGGTACTGTGCAGCTGAAATCCAAGTGTCCGAAACCTATCCGCCTCCTATCTGCTATCGACAAAGAGTCGGACGGCCTTCAACACAAGCTTAGATGGTCAAATAGGTCCAGAGGAAAGGAGAAGTTTCTGCAGGCACACATCTAATGTATATGGGAAATGCACCTCAAGCGCCAGCCCAATAATGTCACACTTTTGCGATGTACTACTGTTTCACAGCTAAAATGGCCACAAAAAAAAGCTTTGTGTATACAATGAAGGAAGACGGCATGGGTCACATGGCCAAGCTTCTGGTCTACTTGATCCAGCACAGGTCTGACTGTGACAGCTGTCACATGATAAGGGCCATTTTACCCTGTAACCCAAGGGTGTCAAACTCATTTTCGCCAAGGGTCACGTCAGCCTTACGGATGTCTTCAAAGGGCTGTTAGTAATCCTGGGACTGTATATACATAGCTACGCCAGTTATGTGTAGTTACATTTATAGTCCGATGAAGGCAACCATAAGGTTAATATATTGTTAATACACATAGGTAGTAGTATCCTAGTTATCTCCCCTACAAGTAACAGTCCCCCATAGGTAATAGTGTCCTATATGATCACCCATGGGTTCTACCCAACCCAAATTACATCACACACAGTCCAGGCCACACAATTTCATACTTACCTCTTCTTCCAACAAAGCGCTGATGCGGGGCCCGGGCGTGCACCCTGTACCAGATGCTGGATGCCAGGATGTAACGTCCTGGCATTCTTTAGCGTTGTGACGCAACGTGCAGTGAGACCTAGAGGTGGCGTCAGAGGACGGCCTGGACAGTGTGGATACGTGAGTAAAAGCCACAACCTACTGCAATAATCCAATAGGTAGCAGCTCATTAAAAATATTGCCACCCCCATTAATACTATGAGGCGCCACCTAAGGCTATCACCTCAGGTTGCTACAGAGGCGACCCTGGGCAGCGGCAGGATTTAGCCCGTGGGGCCTTGTGTTTGCCACCTGTGCTGTCATCCAAACTGCAATAAATCTTAAAAGTTCCCAAAAACATCTTTGTCCTATCTATGGTGACTACATAAACAGATTAAGTAAACTTAAAGGGGTTCTCCAAAGAACACAACCATATTGAAATTTGTAGACAATTAAAAAACAGAAACATTTTTGCAAGTAATAATAATTAGAGATGAGCGAGTAGTACCCGATCGAGTAGGTATTCAATCGAATACTACGGTATTCGAAATACTCGTACTCGATCAAGTACCACTCGCTGTTCGAATGTAAAAGTTCGATGCAGAACCAGCATTGATTGGCCGAATGCTATACAGTCGGCCAATCAAAGCTGGTTCTTCTCCTACCTTTAGAAGTCTTCTCCGTGCAGCTTCCCCGCGGCGTCTTCCGGCTCTTCATTCACTCTGCCAGGCATCGGGCCTGGGCAGAGCTGACTGCGCATGTCCGCTTGTAGTGTGGGCATGGCGCAGTCGGCTCTGCCCAGGCCCGATGCCTGGCAGAGTGAATTCAGAGCCGGAAGATGCCGCGGGGACGCTGCACGGAGAAGACTGCTCGGAGGATCCAGCCCGACCCTCACTCGTGGACTTGGTAAGTATAATTTGATCGAACGTTGCCTACCCCTGAAACGAGCATTTTCCCCCCATAGACTATAATAGGGTTCGATATTCGATTCGAGTAGTCGAATATTGAGGGGCTACTCGAAACGAATATCGAACCTCGAACATTTTACTGTTCGCTCATCTCTAATAATAATAAATTCTTTTGCATATTTTATTTTGGATTTTGTGTTTTTTTTTCTTATTACTTTATTTTTCTTGTACAATAACTTTTTATTTTCTTTTTGAAAACCTGAAGGCCTGCAGCTGACATGAGTTTTCCATATTTACCGTCCAGGTTGCGGTGCAGGAATTTTACAGTAATATGTGGGATTAGATGGCGCTCTCCACGCGCTTGCCAAGCACAGACGGTAATGATGTAAACAATTGGGCTGTTTATACAATGCTTCATGATTAACAAGCTACCTTACATGAAAGGTAGGGAATCGCCTTCCATTAAGATACGGGCGATAATAGAAGACAGAGGTGGCTGCAGATATCAGTGACAGCGCAGATAGTGGAGCCCATTTAGGGCTATTAGTTTATCAGGAGTTTGCCTTGATGAGTTCATCTAGTCAGTCATGGATAGAAGTCAAGAGCTTCCCACACAAACACTGATCTCGGGTAGTAACAGAGGTGATCTAGTCCAAATTCAGGGAGGTGTCAGTTTATAAACGGCTTGTTCTCAGCGTAAAAACCTGTTCAGACTGAGTATTTTTTTTCTACTCATTTCCAGATGACCCAATTATTGAGTATTTCTTGCAGTGAACGCTTTTCTACAGTAAGGCCTTATGTACACAGCCGTATTATATGACCTGGGACGGCATCTTCACACAGGGGAATTTGGAGCAGATTTTGAGACAGACACTGTACTATACTGCCCCTACAGGTGCAGGTAGACAGAGCAAGGTCAAAGCTGAAGACCTGATCTGCATGTTGCTAACAATGAGACTCCCAATAATATTGTGAACCTGGAAGTGCCCTTTAAAGGGATTCTACCATTAAAAAACTATTTTTTCTAGGTAACACGTCGGAATAGCCTTTAGAAAGGCTATTCGTCTCCTACCTTTAACCGACTGCAGCGCCGCCTCTATGTTCTTCTGTATCCTCCCCTTCCTTCTTCGGCTTGATGTCGGACGCCTGAGCAGTACGCTCTGTTCGGCGAAGACTTCGAGGAACGTACTGCGCATGCGCGAAACTGCGGTGTCGGCCCTATGGCCGCGGGCATGTGCAGTACGTTTGGCAAAGTTCGCCGAACAGAGCGTACTGCGCAGGCGTCCTACATCAAGCTGAAGAAGGAAGGGGAGGATACAGAAGAACATAGAGGTGGCGCTGCAGTCGGTTTTCGAGCAGCAATGGGGACGCCCCCATCGCTGCGAGAGAACTAATTAGCATACCGTTACAAACTGGTATTTCGAACGAACGGCACGGTGGAGAGCACTTCAAAGGTAGGAGACGAATAGCCTTTCTAAAGGCTATTCCGACGTGTTACCTAGAAAAAATAGTTTTTTAATGGTAGAATCCCTTTAAGAAACAAGTACTTTAGTATAACCCACCTCAGACCTACCGTATATTCTGATTCAGGCACATATATAGTGATATAGGGCATATACAACACTTCTCTAATGTAAACCTGTTATTGCTATTGTAAGTGATTCGATCATAGGCTTGCCGCCACTCTTTGACCATATGCTCTAAAAAGTTGGGTTAATGGGGGTTGCACCATTATGAACACTTATTTCCTGCCCATAGGACAAGGGATACATGTTTGATCACTGGTGGGCCCTGAAAGTCCCTAACTGACTGAACGTCCCCCTAAAGCAGGGGTCACCAATCACCGGTCCTCGGACCAGGATAAGGGATTTTTTGTCCGTCCGCAGGGCGGGATAGTGGGCTGGCCTTAGTCTTTGCGGGATACTTCGCGCTAGGCCACATTGCTATGGTAAGGTGTAAACTATCGGGTAGCGCGGTGTCCTGTAGCTGCTAAGGACGCCACACTACCCGATAGTTTACATACATACATACATTACTATAACAATGTGGCCTAGCGCGAAGTATCCAGCCTCGGTGTCGCTTACTTAGCAACACGGCCTAGCGTAAAGTATCCAGCCTCGGTGTTTAGCGATTCGCCATGTCTGCTCAGATACTCGTGTCACGCCTGCCGGCCCCAATGGTGGAGCATCCCGCCGTAGAGCCTTCACCTATAACTCCGCCTTCATTTGACTAAAGTCCAGCCCCGCCAGGCCATGGAAAAATGGTCTTGCTTGAAGCCTGTCTCTGGTGCAAAAAAAGGTTGGGGACCATTGCCCTAAAGCACCAGCGTTCTTGCGTGACTAGCCTTCCATTAATGTCTATGACGCTGTAGGAGATTACAGTCCGAGCAAAGAAGTGAATGGAGCACCAGTCACACAAGTTTCACAGAGAGGCTTCTGGGGGACTCTTGATCATTGTCAATCAATTGGATACTTAGATGTCCCCTGTCCAGTCGATAGGGAATACATTTCCATAATGGCACACCCCCTTTAAGGGGGCTTTTCCTGGACCATGATACTGCGTTCTACTTCTTCTCCGGTAGTGACTTTACCTACGGTGACAATGTTCTTTCTATGGGCTGGGACTGTCACCACTGAGATGGTTAGAGAAACTGTTTAAAATTGCGCAAAATTAAAAATTATTTATATTTGCAAAATTGTCTACCCATGTAAATATGGTTATGTTTATGGGACGACCCCTTTAATCCAGCCTTACAGTCAGTATCCGGGTGCTTTCTGCTTCCCTATACAGCAATACCCCAACAAGAACCTATTCAGAGACGTGTACTTGCTGCCGGCGGCTTTCCATATAATCTGGAATAAAATGCATTAAACAACTTCTTGTCATAAATCGGAGCCGGTGACCCGTATAATTGTGAATTTTGATGTCGACTATCAGACTGCACGGTGAATTAGAGGGTGAGCGCTGGGGGTGACGCGCCTCCCCCCCTGTCCTGGTAACAGTATGTACATCCACTAAATGCAATTTGCCTCGGACTGACTTGCCAAATGCTTTCTACTTTTCACCACGTTTTAACAACTGACTGACATTATTTTATTAGCTACAAAGCGGCTACTTTAGACAACCCGAGCTTAAGCACAACCTTCCATAAAAACCGGGCTCTGTTTGTGTTACAAGTCACCCACTGAAACAAGAAACTGCCCTGGGAACTTTATGATAATAGATACACAAGCCTTCATTATCGTAAAAATCACAAATGCGGCACTGTATATACACACAGGCACATGTGTGCGCCCCTCCTGAAAAACAAGACCAACTCATACAAGAAGGCAAGCGTTTGGGACGGAGCCGTGGGTATGCCATATCCCCCCTCGATCATACTCTTCAGAAATTATATAGATTTAATGTAAAAAATAACACGTGTTATTTTTTGGTATTAGGCATTATGCATATGGCTGTGTACGTGACGCCGGCCATGCCCGAACGGCACACGGATGTCATCGATGTGCCGGGCTTACGCAGCCTCTTGGCCACAATATTGGAGAGGAATAGGACCTGTCCTGAGTTTTGTCGGCCCACACACAGAACCGAGGACACATAGAAATGAATGGGTCAGTGTCCTATCCGGGAAAAACCTATATGACATATGCAAAAGTCGTGCAAGGAAAATGGCGCCACTGGTGAACCTAGTGGTGCAATAGTATCTTGTTTTAGGTGGTTAAGTTCACATCTGCATCAAAGACTCTAAGACACCTAGAGATTAGCGTTCCACTAGAACAGAGGTTCTCAAACTTATTTTGTCTACCGCCCACTTCGAGAATTAATTATTTTCTAGCGCCCCCGAACCCCCCCCCCCCCAATTTTTTTTACTTTACTACATCTTAAGCGTAAAGGAGCAGTAAAGTTTGTGTTAAAAGCAAAAAAAAACAATTTTAAAGGGATAGCCTCATGAAGCTTGATCTGCCTTCTAAGCTGCCTAAAAATCTTCTTTCTTCCTGTTTGCTCGCGTCAATTAGCCCCGCCCCAAAATTAGTGTGTAGCTCCGCCCACCACATAGCGTGATCCTATGGGATGACTGAAGGGTCTGTGATGTCATCAAAAGGTTCTGTAGACTTGGATTTACCTTGTACGGAGTTTCCTAAAGGACCTGGCTCCTCTGCCCACTAGCAGCCTGCTCTATATAATAAAGCTTTATCCTAGTGAACAGAAAGACCAGGTCCTTTAGCCCAGTAGGATTTAGACTGCTTTATATAAGAAAGCAGCACTTATTCCACCCCCCACCCCCCCTCTATCTCACAGCACGGAGCTAGGTGATGTGTATGTGATGTGTATGTGTGGTGCAGACACAGGCTGGCTCCGTACACTCAGCCCCTCCCCCTCTCTCCCCCCACACAGCAGGGAGCTATGTCATGTGGCTCCCTCAGCAATGAGCAGGGGGCCAGGTGCTAGTGTCCATAATGAAGTGAATAAAGTAAGATAGTGGACAAACAAAGCAGTTTTGCTGAAGCAGTGTATTTAGGAAAAGTCTTACATCCACATTAACAAGCAGTATAGATAGAATCATTGTTATGATACCACCCCTTTAAATTAGCCATCGCCCCCCTAAACCGCTTCAACGCCCCCCAATCTTCTCTGTGCCCTTTACTGCCCCCCTATAGGCCTCCAGCGCCCACAAGGGGGCGTTATCGCCCACTTTGAGAAAGACTGCACTAGAAGCTGCAGTGAATCCGTCTCCTCTCCTGGGTCACCAAATTTCTTCTTCTAAATTGCAGGGCCATACATTTACAATGGCGCCGGATTATGGTCCAGGACTAAGAATGGAAAATTTACAGAACTTGGTCATGTACCCCCATCTGATCCAGGAGTTGGACCCCCACCGTTCTATTATTAATTGCCTACCCTACGTGCCAAGGGTGCCAAGGCTGATAAAGGTACAGTAGTGGGCACATATGGGATCAGGACCTGTTCAGGATAAAATCTCACCCTCCGGAGATACAATATAAAGGTCTCCATTCAATGACACCAAGCAGAGATCTTATAAACAGTAAGAAATGAATATGAAGAGTAGATCTGACTACTGAAGAACATTTCCCGGATGTGACGTAACCAGAAGACCCCTTCTTCCCCAGTTCCACCATCTTATTCAAGAAATATTGACTCGAGTGATATCAGTAAATCTGACAGTGCTCAGGACCAGGTCTAAGGGATAATTCCCAAATGATGAAAATACGACAGAGCGAGAACGTGACACATCAATTCCCCGAAATGACATAAATTCCCTTTTTGTGATATCCTATATTTAAACGGTAACAGGACATGAGAAAAGTTGGTTACTAAAGGTCAGACACCTAAAAATAAAGCCGAATTTTCCACAAAAAGGAGAAGTAAATGGCCCCATAAAATTGCAGAGTCACGGTGCACACATAGATTCAGTGATATTACATAAGTCCGATGACTCCTCGAATCATAAGACATCGGCGTGTACGGACTATATAATCTCTATGGTGATGAGGAAGACTCCAAACATATACCAAGTGACTGGCTATATCCATCCTACTCTATAATCCATTGGTGCCCGATCCCCGAAAATAAGTCATCCCCCAAAAGTAAGACATAGCAGAGGTTTTGTTGAATTGCCTAATATAAGGCACCCCCTGAAAGTAAGACATCCCCTAATAATACGGTAATAATCTTTCTGCGCAAAAATTGTATGAAGAAAAACATTGCATCCGGCTGAACACTGTGCGCAATGTTCCGTGTGCACAGGTATGACGGCTGCTGCGATATGTATCCACTGTTCCTGCTGCAGTAGGATGAGCTGGGAGATGCCCACTGTGCATACACTAAACATCGTATGCGGGGGGGGGGTTCACTCTCCCAGCTCATCCCACAGCAGCAGGAACAGTAAATACAAAGTGCGGTATCACAGCGGCGTCAGCAGCCGGCATACCTGTGCAAACAGAGCACCGCACACAGCGTTCAGCCGGCTGCAATGTTTTTCTCATACAATATTTGCACAGCAAGCACATAAGACATCCCCTGAAAATAAGACACAGCATGTCTTTAGGATCAAAATGTAATATAAGACACTGTCTTATTTTCGGGGAAACACGGTATGGTGAAGGCCTCAATGCTGGTCCTTGACTCTGCTGCAAGGGATGTCTATGGACAATGTATACAATAACAGTGGGGTATATACATCTGGAGCTTTAACCAATGAATATATGAAACGTGGGGTAAAAACAAGGCTGGAACAGAGCAAATGTCTAAAGAGATAGGAGTGATAGTGTCACACACCTGCGGACAGCGTCTTCTTTCCTATTTCTGTCTCTTTCAGTAAATAACTAAATTTTTTAAGAAATAACAAAGCTGAAGTATTTTTTTTTCTTAAAGCTCTGCATTGACACTCCTCTATTATTCCTCCTGGAAATACATGAATAATTTGACAACCGGATGTTACCAGTCGGAGTGTGTTCCTGCAGACACTACCCAATCAGTGCACACAATATCAGACTGCCTATGGACCCACCCCTATTAAAAGTGAAGTGAAGCCCCCACGATTAGATATTTATGGCCTAGTCTAGTGATAGGCCACAAAAAATCCTGACCAACCCATGTAATAATGAAGCCTTATGCTTCGGTTCGATGGTGGGGCTGCACGACACGACTGGGTAGAGCGCCACCAATTCTGCAGTACCTGGTACTACACAACGCTGAGTCCCATTCACTTTGAGTACGCCATCAGTAATCCTCAATGAAGAGGTCGGAGCCTGCAGCACCTTGAAACAGCTGATCATGGGGGTGTTAGAAGCTGAACCCCCACAGATCTGATTTTGATTACTTATCTTATGGATAAGCCACCAGTGTTAAAGTATTGGGGAACCCCCTTTAATTCGGAGTTACAGCCCCCCTTATATATCTATAGGCCTATACTGTAGGTATTCATATTGCACAGATTCAGGAGGACACAGTAAGTATATTTTGTCAGGGTAGCCTGTACGAATCCCTCGTACTCTATACATTAGGTCTCAGACCCCCGGACAAAGTCAGGTCTCTGGATCAGAATGGGAATAGCAGCTCTGGACAGTCGCACTTCCATTAAGGCCTACTTTTCTTCTGAGGGTTTCCGCTCTGCTATACGCACTCGAAAGCTTTTCAACACTTTTTTAGCTCAGCATAACCTATTAGCTTCTTCTAATGAAAGAATGCGGCCATTTCTATTGTGTCAGCTCTTTTATTCCACAGTCCAAGCGCAGGCAAAGGCGCAGATCTATGGATGAACATCGCCATCTAGTGGACAGCGTGACTGACGGCGCAGCACTACAATACACAGCGCTGACAATAGGCATATACTGTATGTAATAGCAACACCTTTTGAGCTAGAAGTACTTTTTAATATAACGAATTCACACCTGGCAGTATTCAGGTATACGTAACAGATACATATATATGTATATAGAGTATACAACACATCACACAGATCCGCCATCAGAAGGGTTAAGGACACTCATTAAAGCATGTTCACACAGCTGAATTACACACCTCTTCCTCCGATGTCCTCGGGTCCTGTCTTCCTCCAGCGCTTGCAAACTGACATTTGCTTACAAAAATGGCCTGGGCGCATGCGCAGTAGCATGCTGCTTCTACTACGGCTACTGCGCATGCGCCCAGGCCATTTTTTTTTAGCAAATGTCAGTTCGCGAGTGCCGGAGGAGGACAGGACCCGAGGACATCGGGGGAAGAGGAGGCGTGGATGAAGAAGACATCAGACCCTGAATGCCAAATTCTGCCTAAAGTCTGCCTCTTATTCATTTCCATAGGAAGCCAACGCTGACCTTTTCCGATAGTGGTAAAAATAAGCATCATGATCGATCCCGATTCTGCTGATAACTGACTGGAGTGAATGGGAAGCAAAAAAAAAAAATACCTGAAGCTGAATTTTTCAGCTTGTACAAATTCATCTGCGTGAGCGTACCCTATCCAGACCGTCAGAATTCTAGGAAAAGAATAAGAAATTCGACTTGATGGAAAAGGAAAATGTGCTCTAGCGCCACCTCCTGGAAAGCAGATCTCTATTGATCAATGCCTGGTTGTCAAGAAATCTAGTGAGATGATCATAGTGCCCCTCCTGTCCCACATGAGAACATAGTACAAGGGCCGTCTACTACCAAAGACTCTCTGCTCACATCCCAGACTTCACATCTGCAGACGAGAAGAGGAAACTCTACATCCTACTGGGAGAAGAAGAGGCCACTGTGGAGATCGCTGCCCAATACGTGTCCAGCTGCCACCAACTGAGGGGAAGATGAGACCCCAAGGACTATTATACCTCAAATCAATAAACACCCATCCACCTCACGCCCTCCAACCAACAATTGTTGGGGATCACAGGATTCAGATAGTTACTGGACTCCCCCTTTAACAATTACCAGAGACCAAGAATACAGAATACATTAGGAGATGTAAAAATAAAGTATGTGCAGAAAGGGGCAAAGCTAAGACAAAAAAGAGATCTGATATTCTGGGAAATGTATAAGAATGATGCAAATTATGGGTGTACAGAATGGCACGCTGAATATCAGCCCAGATCTGGCATTTTGAGAAATTTCACATCAGTTTTGCTGACTTGCATATTCAGGGATCTCAGAGCCCTATAATCTCCACAATGAATCATCGTTAATAATTAATAAAAATCTGTAACACAATAGCATGAGGATTATAAAGAGGAGATGGGGGTCAGTGAGTGCCCAGAACAGGATGTGTAGTTTTAGGGCCCAGGGCATTAGAGGTGAGCAAGGGGTCACATAGCAAAACTTGTACTGAGACCCCCACCCCACCGTGACCAGCATCAGCCATAAGTACCAAGGATACTCTATAATTATTTATTACATGTACACAGTGATGTCACAGTACAGGGATAATACACACAGTGATGTCACAGTACAGGGATAATACACACAGTGATGTCACAGTACAGGGATAATACACACAGTGATGTCACAGTACAGGGATAATACACACAGTGATGTCACAGTACAGAGAATACACACAGTGATGTCACAGTACAGGGATAATACACACAGTGATGTCACAGTACAGAGATAATACACACAGTGATGTCACAGTACAGAGATAATACACACAGTGATGTCACAGTACAGGGATAATACACACAGTGATGTCACAGTACAGGGATAATACACACAGTGATGTCACAGTACAGAGATAATACACACAGTGATGTCACAGTACAGGGATAATACACACAGTGATGTCACAGTACAGGGATAATACACACAGTGATGTCACAGTACAGAGATAATACACACAGTGATGTCACAGTACAGAGATAATACACACAGTGATGTCACAGTACAGAGATAATACACACAGTGATGTCACAGTACAGGGATAATACACACAGTGATGTCACAGTACAGAGATAATACACACAGTGATGTCACAGTACAGAGATAATACACAAAGTGATGTCACAGTACAGAGATAATACACACAGTGATGTCACAGTACAGAGATAATACACACAGTGATGTCACAGTACAGGGATAATACACACAGTGATGTCACAGTACAGGGATAATACACACAGTGATGTCACAGTACAGAGATAATACACACAGTGATGTCACAGTACAGAGATAATACACACAGTGATGTCACAGTACAGGGATAATACACACAGTGATGTCACAGTACAGGGATAATACACACAGTGATGTCACAGTACAGGGATAATACACACAGTGATGTCACAGTACAGGGATAATACACAGTGATGTCACAGTACAGGGATAATACACACAGTGATGTCACAGTACAGGGATAATACACACAGTGATGTCACAGTACAGGGATAATACACACAGTGATGTCACAGTACAGGGATAATACACAGTGATGTCACAGTACAGGGATAATACACACAGTGATGTCACAGTACAGAGATAATACACACAGTGATGTCACAGTACAGGGATAATACACAGTGATGTCACAGTACAGGGATAATACACACAGTGATGTCACAGTACAGAGATAATACACACAGTGATGTCACAGTACAGAGATAATAAACATAGTGATGTCATAGTACAGGGATAATACACACAGTGATGTCACAGTACAGAGATAATACACACAGTGATGTCACAGTACAGGGATAATACACAGTGATGTCACAGTACAGGGATAATACACACAGTGATGTCACAGTACAGGGATAATACACACAGTGATGTCACAGTACAGGGATAATACACACAGTGATGTCACAGTACAGGGATAATACACAGTGATGTCACAGAACAGGGATAATACACACAGTGATGTCACAGTACAGGGATAATATACACAGTGATGTCACAGTACAAGGATAATACACACAGTGATGTCACAGTACAGGGATAATACGCACAGTGATGTCACACTGCAAGAATGATACCACAATACAGCATATAGTAATCTACAGTATTTAGCGACATGCTAGTTTAGGAAATATGTACGGTGATGTCACACTAAAGGGACCAGGCATGGGAAGAAAGAAAAACATAATGATGTCACAAGCAGGTATAATACATGACGTTTTACTGCATATTCTCCATAGTATGTTAAGCGGGCCTCATTACTTGTAGGGCCACATAGAGGATCGTGTCTGTAAATAGAAGTCCTTATGCTATTTGTAATAAGCTATTATCACCCAGCTTTCCCAGACTCCTGACAGCAACTCTACCTTGAAATGCAAGAATCAGAGAACAGAAAGATTTGGCATTTAGAAGTCTGACCTGTAATTCAACCCAGCTTTCCCAGAAAGGGAAGTACTAAAACATTTCCCCAAGTTGAGATTTTCATCCTTTTTTTCACATTTAGTATTATGAGTGGCAGTAACTCACAAAATAACAGCCCACGCCGGACCTGGCCAGTGATTCATGTATCGACTAGTCTTACCTTCACAACAAGTTTGTTAGACATCATGTCATGGCGTCCGCAAATGAGACCTGTAAAGATCAGCAAAAAAGGATATTAGTTGCCGTAGTCAGATTCATATTCTATTAGTCAGCAAAACATGGCAGGACAAGCAGAGGAGCCCTCGAGGGGTTAATCCTCACATTGTACGTCTATTGAGAGATGAATGCTATTCTCACCAGTGACCGCAGACCCAGCACCGCAGCTCTTATGTACTGGGCTTCACATGCACAGATGCTGCAGCAGCCACTATCTGTGAAAAACGGATGACGTCTGTGTCCTGTCCATTTTTTTTCACGGACCCCAAGACTTGTATGGCCGAGACAAAAAGAGAAACGAAAAAATACCACGTATGCCACAAGGTTTATTTTCATCGTCTCTAGATTTGTGGAAAAAACATGTGAATGGCTGGCATTGACTAAAACAGGTTCTTATACTGTCTGTATTTTTCATGGACATCACAAGGACTATTGTTAATGTGAAAGGACCCACAAACAGGTTTTTTTGGCAAAAATTCCATTTCTAGTAATAGTAGTAGTAGCATGCTGCAGTTCACCGGAACCACTGCTATACAGTGGATGGGGAGATTGTACACGATGGCCGTCCAATAGAAGAATATGGAGATAATCTGTGTGGGGTCCAGATGTCGGACCTCGAGCGAACAGATACTGAAGACTTAACACAGATAACTATACTACTAGGAGTCCCTCTCCCGGCATAGATAACTATACTACTAGGAGTCCCTCTCCAGGCATAGATAACTATACTACTAGGAGTCCCTCTCCCATAGATAACTATACTACTAGGAGTCCCTCTCCCAGGAAAGATAACTATACTACTAGGAGTCCCTCTCCCGGGATAGATAACTATACTACTAGGAGTCCCTCTCCCAGCATAGATAACTATACTACTAGGAGTCCCTCTCCCAGGATAGATAACTATACTACTAGGAGTCCCTCTCCCAGGATAGATAACTATACTACTAGGAGTCCCTCTCCCAGGATAGATAACTATACTACTAGGAGTCCCTCTCCCAGGATAGATAACTATACTACTAGGAGTCCCTCTCCCAGGATAGATAACTATACTACTAGGAGTCCCTCTCCCGGGATAGATAACTATACTACTAGGAGTCCCTCTCCCAGCATAGATAACTATACTACTAGGAGTCCCTCTCCCGGGGTAGATAACTATACTACTAGGAGTCCCTCTCCAGGCATAGATAACTATACTACTAGGAGTCCCTCTCCCATAGATAACTATACTACTAGGAGTCCCTCTCCCGGCATAGATAACTATACTACTAGGAGTCCCTCTCCAGGCATAGATAACTATACTACTAGGAGTCCCTCTCCCAGGATAGATAATTATACTACTAGGAGTTCCTCTCCCGGCATAGATAACTATACTACTAGGAGTCCCTCTCCAGGCATAGATAACTATACTACTAGGAGTCCCTCTCCCAGGATAGATAATTATACTACTAGGAGTTCCTCTCCCGGGATAGATAACTATACTACTAGGAGTCCCTCTCTCGGCATAGATAACTATACTACTAGGAGTCCCTCTCCCGGGATAGATAACTATACTACTAGGAGTCCCTCTCCAGGCATAGATAACTATACTACTAGGAGTCCCTCTCCCAGGATAGATAATTATACTACTAGGAGTTCCTCTCCCGGGATAGATAACTATACTACTAGGAGTCCCTCTCTCGGCATAGATAACTATACTACTAGGAGTCCCTCTACCGGCATAGATAACTATACTACTAGGAGTCCCTCTCCCGGGATAGATAACTATACTACTAGGAGTCCCTCTCCCGGGATAGATAACTATACTACTAGGAGTCCCACTCCCGGGATAGATAACTATACTACTAGGAGTCCCTCTCCAGGCATAGATAACTATACTACTAGGAGTCCCTCTCCCATAGATAACTATACTACTATGAGTCCCTCTCCCATAGATAACTATACTACTAGGAGTCCCTCTCCCAGGATAGATAACTATACTACTAGGAGTCCCTCTCCCGGGGTAGATAACTATACTACTAGGAGTCCCTCTCCCGGCATAGATAACTATACTACTAGGAGTCCCTCTCCAGGCATAGATAACTATACTACTAGGAGTCCCTCTCCCAGGATAGATAATTATACTACTAGGAGTTCCTCTCCCGGGATAGATAACTATACTACAAGGAGTCCCTCTCTCGGCATAGATAACTATACTACTAGGAGTCCCTCTCCCGGCATAGATAACTATACTACTAGGAGTCCCTCTCCCGGGATAGATAACTAAACTACTAGGAGTCCCTCTCCCGGGATAGATAACTATACTACTAGTAGTCCCTCTCCCATAGATAACTATACTACTAAGAGTCCCTCTCCCATAGATAACTATACTACTAGGAGTCCCTCTCCCAGGATAGATAACTATACTACTAGGAGTCCCTCTCCCGGGATAGATAACTATACTACTAGGAGTCCCTCTCCCAGCATAGATAACTATACTACTAGGAGTCCCTCTCCCAGGATAGATAACTATACTACTAGGAGTCCCTCTCCCAGGATAGATAACTATACTACTAGGAGTCCCTCTCCCGGGATAGATAACTATACTACTAGGAGTCCCTCTCCCGGCATAGATAACTATACTACTAGGAGTCCCTCTCCAGGCATAGATAACTATACTACTAGGAGTCCCTCTCCCAGGATAGATAATTATACTACTAGGAGTTCCTCTCCCGGGATAGATAACTATACTACTAGGAGTCCCTCTCTCGGCATAGATAACTATACTACTAGGAGTCCCTCTCCCGGGATAGATAACTATACTACTAGGAGTCCCTCTCCCATAGATAACTATACTACTAGGAGTCCCTCTCCCATAGATAACTATACTACTAGGAGTCCCTCTCCTGGCATAGATAACTATACTACTAGGAGTCCCTCTCCCAGGATAGATAACTATACTACTAGGAGTCCCTCTCCCAGGATAGATAACTATACTACTAGGAGTCCCTCTCCCGGGATAGATAACTATACTACTAGGAGTCCCTCTCCCGGCATAGATAACTATACTACTAGGAGTCCCTCTCCAGGCATAGATAACTATACTACTAGGAGTCCCTCTCCCAGGATAGATAATTATACTACTAGGAGTTCCTCTCCCGGGATAGATAACTATACTACTAGGAGTCCCTCTCTCGGCATAGATAACTATACTACTAGGAGTCCCTCTCCCGGGATAGATAACTATACTACTAGGAGTCCCTCTCCCATAGATAACTATACTACTAGGAGTCCCTCTCCCATAGATAACTATACTACTAGGAGTCCCTCTCCTGGCATAGATAACTATACTACTAGGAGTCCCTCTCCCGGCATAGATAACTATACTACTAGGAGTCCCTCTCCTGGCATAGATAACTATACTACTAGGAGTCCCTCTCCCATAGATAACTATACTACTAGGAGCCCCTCTCCCATAGATAACTATACTACTAGGAGTCCCTCTCCAGGCATAGATAACTATACTACTAGTAGTCCCTCTCCCATAGATAACTATACTACTAGGAGTCCCTCTCCCATAGATAACTATACTACTAGGAGTCCCTCTCCCAGGATAGATAACTATACTACTAGGAGTCCCTCTCCCAGGATAGATAACTATACTACTAGGAGTCCCTCTCCCAGCATAGATAACTATACTACTAGGAGTCCCTCTCCCAGGATAGATAACTATACTACTAGGAGTCCCTCTCCCAGGATAGATAACTATACTACTAGGAGTCCCTCTCCCAGGATAGATAACTATACTACTAGGAGTCCCTCTCCCGGCATAGATAACTATACTACTAGGAGTCCCTCTCCCAGCATAGAAAACTATACTACTAGGAGTCCCTCTCCAGGCATAGATAACTATACTACTAGGAGTCCCTCTCCAGGCATAGATAACTATACTACTAGGAGTCCCTCTCCCAGGATAGATAACTATACTACTAGGAGTCCCTCTCCCGGGATAGATAACTATACTACTAGGAGTCCCTCTCTCGGCATAGATAACTATACTACTAGGAGTCCCTCTCCCGGGATAGATAACTATACTACTAGGAGTCCCTCTCCCGGGATAGATAACTATACTACTAGGAGTCCCTCTCCCGGGATAGATAACTATACTACTAGGAGTCCCTCTCCCATAGATAACTATACTACTAGGAGTCCCTCTCCCGGGATAGATAACTATACTACTAGGAGTCCCTCTCCCATAGATAACTATACTACTAGGAGTCCCTCTCCCGGGATAGATAACTATACTACGAGGAGTCCCTCTCCCGGCATAGATAACTATACTAATAGGAGTCCCTCTCCCGGCATAGATAACTATACTACTAGGAGTCCCTCTCCAGGCATAGATAACTATACTACTAGGAGTCCCTCTCCCATAGATAACTATACTACTAGGAGTCCCTCTCCCATAGATAACTATACTACTAGGAGCCCCTCTCCCATAGATAACTATACTACTAGGAGTCCCTCTCCAGGCATAGATAACTATACTACTAGGAGTCCCTCTCCCGGCATAGATAACTATACTACTAGGAGTCCCTCTCCCATAGATAACTATACTACTAGGAGTCCCTCTCCCATAGATAACTATACTACTAGGAGCCCCTCTCCAGGCATAGATAACTATACTACTAGGAGTCCCTCTCCAGGCATAGATAACTATACTACTAGGAGTCCCTCTCCCGGCATAGATAACTATACTACTAGGAGTCCCTCTACCATAGATAACTATACTACTAGGAGTCCCTCTCCCATAGATAACTATACTACTAGGAGCCCCTCTCCAGGCATAGATAACTATACTACTAGGAGTCCCTCTCCCGGGATAGATAACTATATTACTAGGAGTCCCTCTCCCATAGATAACTATACTACTAGGAGTCCCTCTCCAGGCATAGATAACTATACTACTAGGAGTCCCTCTCCAGGCATAGATAACTATACTACTAGGAGTCCCTCTCCAGGCATAGATAACTATACTACTAGGCGTCCCTCTCCAGGCATAGATAACTATACTACTAGGAGTCCCTCTCCCGGGATAGATAACTATACTACTAGGAGCCCCTCTCCCAGCATAGCTAACTATACTACTAGGAGCCCCTCTCCCATAGATAACTATACTACTAGGAGTCCCTCTCCCGGCATAGATAACTATACTACTAGGAGTTCCTCTCCCGGGATAGATAACTATACTACTAGGAGTCCCTCTCCTGGGATAGATAACTATACTACTAGGAGTCCCTCTCCAGGCATAGATAACTATACTACTAGGAGTCCCTCTCCCATAGATAACTATACTACTAGGAGTCCCTCTCCCGGCATAGATAACTATACTACTAGGAGTCCCTCTCCAGGCATAGATAACTATACTACTAGGAGTCCCTCTCCCAGGATAGATAATTATACTACTAGGAGTTCCTCTCCCGGGATAGATAACTATACTACAAGGAGTCCCTCTCTCGGCATAGATAACTATACTACTAGGAGTCCCTCTCCCGGCATAGATAACTATACTACTAGGAGTCCCTCTCCCGGGATAGATAACTAAGCTACTAGGAGTCCCTCTCCCGGGATAGATAACTATACTACTAGGAGTCCCTCTCCAGGCATAGATAACTATACTACTAGTAGTCCCTCTCCCATAGATAACTATACTACTAGGAGTCCCTCTCCCATAGATAACTATACTACTAGGAGTCCCTCTCCCAGGATAGATAACTATACTACTAGGAGTCCCTCTCCCGGGATAGATAACTATACTACTAGGAGTCCCTCTCCCAGCATAGATAACTATACTACTAGGAGTCCCTCTCCCAGGATAGATAACTATACTACTAGGAGTCCCTCTCCCAGGATAGATAACTATACTACTAGGAGTCCCTCTCCCGGGATAGATAACTATACTACTAGGAGTCCCTCTCCCGGCATAGATAACTATACTACTAGGAGTCCCTCTCCAGGCATAGATAACTATACTACTAGGAGTCCCTCTCCCAGGATAGATAATTATACTACTAGGAGTTCCTCTCCCGGGATAGATAACTATACTACTAGGAGTCCCTCTCTCGGCATAGATAACTATACTACTAGGAGTCCCTCTCCCGGGATAGATAACTATACTACTAGGAGTCCCTCTCCCATAGATAACTATACTACTAGGAGTCCCTCTCCCGGCATAGATAACTATACTACTAGGAGTCCCTCTCCCAGGATAGATAACTGTACTACTAGGAGTCCCTCTCCCAGAATAGATAACTATACTACTAGGAGTCCCTCTCCCGGCATAGATAACTATACTACTAGGAGTCCCTCTCCCGGGATAGATAACTATACTACTAGGAGTCCCTCTCCCGGGATAGATAACTATACTACTAGGAGTCCCTCTCCCATAGATAACTATACTACTAGGAGTCCCTCTCCCGGGATAGATAACTATACTACTAGGAGTCCCTCTCCCATAGATAACTATACTACTAGGAGTCCCTCTCCCGGGATAGATAACTATACTACTAGGAGTCCCTCTCCCGGCATAGATAACTATACTACTAGGAGTCCCTCTCCCGGCATAGATAACTATACTACTAGGAGTCCCTCTCCCGGCATAGATAACTATACTACTAGGAGTTCCTCTCCCGGGATAGATAACTATACTACTAGGAGTCCCTCTCCTGGGATAGATAACTATACTACCAGGAGCCCCTCTCCCATAGATAACTATACTACTAGGAGTCCCTCTCCAGGCATAGATAACTATACTACTAGAAGTCCCTCTCCCGGCATAGATAACTATACTACTAGGAGTCCCTCTCCCATAGATAACTATACTACTAGGAGTCCCTCTCCCATAGATAACTATACTACTAGGAGTCCCTCTCCCATAGATAACTATACTACTAGGAGCCCCTCTCCAGGCATAGATAACTATACTACTAGGAGTCCCTCTCCCGGGATAGATAACTATATTACTAGGAGTCCCTCTCCCATAGATAACTATACTACTAGGAGTCCCTCTCCAGGCATAGATAACTATACTACTAGGAGTCCCTCTCCAGGCATAGATAACTATACTACTAGGAGTCCCTCTCCAGGCATAGATAACTATACTACTAGGCGTCCCTCTCCAGGCATAGATAACTATACTACTAGGAGTCCCTCTCCCGGGATAGATAACTATACTACTAGGAGCCCCTCTCCCAGCATAGCTAACTATACTACTAGGAGCCCCTCTCCCATAGATAACTATACTACTAGGAGTCCCTCTCCCGGCATAGATAACTATACTACTAGGAGTTCCTCTCCCGGGATAGATAACTATACTACTAGGAGTCCCTCTCCTGGGATAGATAACTATACTACTAGGAGTCCCTCTCCAGGCATAGATAACTATACTACTAGGAGTCCCTCTCCAGGCATAGATAACTATACTACTAGGAGTCCCTCTCCCATAGATAACTATACTACTAGGAGCCCCTCTCCCATAGATAACTATACTACTAGGAGTCCCTCTCCCGGGATAGATAACTATATTACTAGGAGTCCCTCTCCCATAGATAACTATACTACTAGGAGCTCCTCTCCCATAGATAACTATACTAATAGGAGTCCCTCTCCCATAGATAACTATACTACTAGGAGCCCCTCTCCCGGCATAGATAACTATACTACTAGGAGCCCCTCTCCCATAGATAACTATACTACTAGGAGTCCCTCTCCAGGCATAGATAACTATACTACTAGGAGCCCCTCTCCCGGCATAGATAACTATACTACTAGGAGTCCCTCTCCAGGCATAGATAACTATACTACTAGTAGTCCCTCTCCCATAGATAACTATACTACTAGGAGTCCCTCTCCCATAGATAACTATACTACTAGGAGTCCCTCTCCCGGGATAGATAACTATACTACTAGGAGTCCCTCTCCCATAGATAACTATACTACTAGGAGTCCCTCTCCCGGGATAGATAACTATACTACTAGGAGTCCCTCTCCCGGCATAGATAACTATACTACTAGGAGTCCCTCTCCCGGCATAGATAACTATACTACTAGGAGTCCCTCTCCCGGCATAGATAACTATACTACTAGGAGTTCCTCTCCCGGGATAGATAACTATACTACTAGGAGTCCCTCTCCTGGGATAGATAACTATACTACTAGGAGCCCCTCTCCCATAGATAACTATACTACTAGGAGTCCCTCTCCAGGCATAGATAACTATACTACTAGAAGTCCCTCTCCCGGCATAGATAACTATACTACTAGGAGTCCCTCTCCCATAGATAACTATACTACTAGGAGTCCCTCTCCCATAGATAACTATACTACTAGGAGTCCCTCTCCCATAGATAACTATACTACTAGGAGCCCCTCTCCAGGCATAGATAACTATACTACTAGGAGTCCCTCTCCCGGGATAGATAACTATATTACTAGGAGTCCCTCTCCCATAGATAACTATACTACTAGGAGTCCCTCTCCAGGCATAGATAACTATACTACTAGGAGTCCCTCTCCAGGCATAGATAACTATACTACTAGGAGTCCCTCTCCAGGCATAGATAACTATACTACTAGGCGTCCCTCTCCAGGCATAGATAACCATACTACTAGGAGTCCCTCTCCCGGGATAGATAACTATACTACTAGGAGCCCCTCTCCCAGCATAGCTAACTATACTACTAGGAGCCCCTCTCCCATAGATAACTATACTACTAGGAGTCCCTCTCCCGGCATAGATAACTATACTACTAGGAGTTCCTCTCCCGGGATAGATAACTATACTACTAGGAGTCCCTCTCCTGGGATAGATAACTATACTACTAGGAGTCCCTCTCCCGGCATAGATAACTATACTACTAGGAGTCCCTCTCCTGGGATAGATAACTATACTACTAGGAGTCCCTCTCCAGGCATAGATAACTATACTACTAGGAGTCCCTCTCCAGGCATAGATAACTATACTACTAGGAGTCCCTCTCCCATAGATAACTATACTACTAGGAGCCCCTCTCCCATAGATAACTATACTACTAGGAGTCCCTCTCCCGGGATAGATAACTATATTACTAGGAGTCCCTCTCCCATAGATAACTATACTACTAGGAGCTCCTCTCCCATAGATAACTATACTAATAGGAGTCCCTCTCCCATAGATAACTATACTACTAGGAGCCCCTCTCCCGGCATAGATAACTATACTACTAGGAGCCCCTCTCCCATAGATAACTATACTACTAGGAGTCCCTCTCCAGGCATAGATAACTATACTACTAGGAGCCCCTCTCCCGGCATAGATAACTATACTACTAGGAGTCCCTCTCCAGGCATAGATAACTATACTACTAGGAGTCCCTCTCCCGGCATAGATAACTATACTACTAGGAGTCCCTCTCCCGGCATAGATAACTATACTACTAGGAGTCCCTCTCCAGGCATAGATAACTATACTACTAGGAGCCCCTCTCCCATAGATAACTATACACTAGGAGTCCCTCTCCCGGGATAGATAACTATACTACTAGGAGTCCTTCTCCCATAGATAACTGTACTACTAGGAGTCCCTCTCCAGGCATAGATAACTATACTACTAGGAGCCCCTCTCCCATAGATAACTATACACTAGGAGTCCCTCTCCCGGGATAGATAACTATACTACTAGGAGTCCCTCTCCCATAGATAACTATACTACTAGGAGTCCCTCTCCCGGGATAGATAACTATACTACTAGGAGTCCTTCTCCCATAGATAACTATACTACTAGGAGTCCCTCTCCTGGGATAGATAACTATACTACTAGGAGTCCCTCTCCAGGCATAGATAACTATACTACTAGGAGTCCCTCTCCCATAGATAACTATACTACTAGGAGTCCCTCTCCCGGGATAGATAACTATATTACTAGGAGTCCCTCTCCCATAGATAACTATACTACTAGGAGTCCCTCTCCAGGCATAGATAACTATACTACTAGGAGTCCCTCTCCCATAGATAACTATACTACTAGGAGTCCCTCTCCAGGCATAGATAACTATACTACTAGGAGTCCCTCTCCAGGCATAGATAACTATACTACTAGGAGTCCCTCTCCAGGCATAGATAACTATACTACTAGGAGTCCCTCTCCTGGTATAGATAACTATACTACTAGGAGTCCCTCTCCAGGCATAGATAACTATACTACTAGGAGTCCCTCTCCCGGGATAGATAACTATACTACTAGGAGTCCCTCTCCCATAGATAACTATACTACTAGGAGTCCCTCTCCCGGGATAGATAACTATACTACTAGGAGTCCCTCTCCCGGCATAGATAACTATACTACTAGGAGTCCCTCTCCCGGCATAGATAACTATACTACTAGGAGTCCCTCTCCAGGCATAGATAACTATACTACTAGGAGTCCCTCTCCCATAGATAACTATACTACTAGGAGTCCCTCTCCCATAGATAACTATACTACTAGGAGCCCCTCTCCCATAGATAACTATACTACTAGGAGTCCCTCTCCAGGCATAGATAACTATACTACTAGGAGTCCCTCTCCCGGCATAGATAACTATACTACTAGGAGTCCCTCTCCCATAGATAACTATACTACTAGGAGTCCCTCTCCCATAGATAACTATACTACTAGGAGTCCCTCTCCCATAGATAACTATACTACTAGGAGCCCCTCTCCAGGCATAGATAACTATACTACTAGGAGTCCCTCTCCCGGGATAGATAACTATATTACTAGGAGTCCCTCTCCCATAGATAACTATACTACTAGGAGTCCCTCTCCAGGCATAGATAACTATACTACTAGGAGTCCCTCTCCAGGCATAGATAACTATACTACTAGGAGTCCCTCTCCAGGCATAGATAACTATACTACTAGGCGTCCCTCTCCAGGCATAGATAACTATACTACTAGGAGTCCCTCTCCCGGGATAGATAACTATACTACTAGGAGCCCCTCTCCCAGCATAGCTAACTATACTACTAGGAGCCCCTCTCCCATAGATAACTATACTACTAGGAGTCCCTCTCCCGGCATAGATAACTATACTACTAGGAGTTCCTCTCCCGGGATAGATAACTATACTACTAGGAGTCCCTCTCCTGGGATAGATAACTATACTACTAGGAGTCCCTCTCCAGGCATAGATAACTATACTACTAGGAGCCCCTCTCCCATAGATAACTATACTACTAGGAGTCCCTCTCCCGGGATAGATAACTATATTACTAGGAGTCCCTCTCCCATAGATAACTATACTACTAGGAGCTCCTCTCCCGGCATAGATAACTATACTACTAGGAGCCCCTCTCCCATAGATAACTATACTACTAGGAGTCCCTCTCCAGGCATAGATAACTATACTACTAGGAGCCCCTCTCCCGGCATAGATAACTATACTACTAGGAGTCCCTCTCCAGGCATAGATAACTATACTACTAGGAGTCCCTCTCCCGGCATAGATAACTATACTACTAGGAGTCCCTCTCCCGGCATAGATAACTATACTACTAGGAGTCCCTCTCCTGGTATAGATAACTATACTACTAGGAGTCCCTCTCCAGGCATAGATAACTATACTACTAGGAGTCCCTCTCCCGGGATAGATAACTATACTACTAGGAGTCCCTCTCCCATAGATAACTATACTACTAGGAGTCCCTCTCCAGGCATAGATAACTATACTACTAGGAGCCCCTCTCCCATAGATAACTATACACTAGGAGTCCCTCTCCCGGGATAGATAACTATACTACTAGGAGTCCTTCTCCCATAGATAACTATACTACTAGGAGTCCCTCTCCTGGGATAGATAACTATACTACTAGGAGTCCCTCTCCAGGCATAGATAACTATACTACTAGGAGTCCCTCTCCCATAGATAACTATACTACTAGGAGTCCCTCTCCCGGGATAGATAACTATATTACTAGGAGTCCCTCTCCCATAGATAACTATACTACTAGGAGTCCCTCTCAAGGCATAGATAACTATACTACTAGGAGTCCCTCTCCCGGGATAGATAACTATACTACTAGGAGTCCTTCTCCCATAGATAACTATACTACTAGGAGTCCCTCTCCCGGGATAGATAACTATACTACTAGGAGTCCCTCTCCCATAGATAACTATACTACTAGGAGTCCCTCTCCAGGCATAGATAACTATACTACTAGGAGCCCCTCTCCCATAGATAACTGTACTACTAGGAGTCCCTCTCCAGGTATAGATAACTATACTACTAGGAGCCCCTCTCCCATAGATAACTATACACTAGGAGTCCCTCTCCCGGGATAGATAACTATACTACTAGGAGTCCCTCTCCCATAGATAACTATACTACTAGGAGCCCCTCTCCCATAGATAACTATACTACTAGGAGCCCCTCTCCCATAGATAACTATACTACTAGGAGCCCCTCTCCCATAGATAACTATACTACTAGGAGCCCCTCTCCCATAGATAACTATACTACTAGGAGTCCCTCTCCCGGGATAGATAACTATACTACTAGGAGTCCCTCTCCCGGGATAGATAACTATACTACTAGGAGTCCCTCTTCCGGCATAGATAACTATACTACTAGGAGCCCCTCTCCCATAGATAACTATACTACTAGGAGTCCCTCTCCCGGGATAGATAACTATACTACTAGGAGTCCCTCTCCCGGGATAGATAACTATACTACTAGGAGTCCCTCTCCCGGGATAGATAACTATACTACTAGGAGTCCCTCTCCAGGCATAGATAACTATACTACTAGGAGCCCCTCTCCCATAGATAACTATACTACTAGGAGCCCCTCTCCCATAGATAACTATACTACTAGGAGTCCCTCTCCCGGGATAGATAACTATACTACTAGGAGTCCCTCTTCTGGCACATAGTTCAGGCTGGTAAATCCAGCCAACACATGGACCAAGTTTCACGTCTAAAACTCGGTCATGTGAATGTGCCATTATCCTTTGTGATCCAGATCATAGCTGGTAACCCATTAGGATACTTTCACACTTTTGAGCCTCGGATATGACAAAATGGTCATAGTGACAGGTAATTTTTTTGTTTACTTTGAAAACACATTATAGAAATGATAATGGAGCTGGTTAATAACTAATATGCTGTGAGATTACCGTATTTTTCGGACTATAAGACGCACTTTTTTCCCCCCAAATTTGGGGGGAAAGGAAGGGTGCGTCTTATAGTCTGAATGTGGCCGCCCGGCATCTGCTGTAATAGAGAGGCGGATGCCGGCGATGGATAGACGCCGGCACAGGTGCTGGGGCCTGAGACATCGCTGCCCTGCCTGAGTCTTATAGTCCGAAAAATACGGTACTCTTCTTACCAAAGTATTACACTGGACTATGATACTAAAACTATATTGTGGGCTGTTTCTTCCCCTTGCCGTTGGGGTTCCTCAGGGCTCGGTCCTATTCCCCCTGCTCTTCTCTCTCTGCAGAGTCCCCCTTGGACTAATCCCTGAAAGACTTTAAATGATTTCAGCATGTAAATGGCGTCTCTGACCCTCCTCACCCATCTGACGCCGCTATGCTGGAATGTAGCCAGTATGCAAAACCACTTATTACCATAATTACACAGGCACAATGTCATCTTAGGCCCCATACACACAACAGTAATGCTATCCTCAATTGGACTTGTACATTTCTATGGACCCATACACACACCCACATTTTTTGTGGACACGTATTCAGGCTATAGAAAGGGTCTGCAAATTATGAAGCATGTCTGATATTTATCCACATTGGAGGCACAGATGAGTGTAAGAGATCTATACAAGTCAATTTGCAAATTCATGATTCGGGAAAACATACGGACAAGTTTTGTTTGCAGATTGCTGACCAGTATTTGCAGACAGAACGATCGTATGTATGTAGCTTTAGGTGGTGAACAGCTAAGACCTGGTTCACATCTGAGTCGTTAATCTGTTCCGGGAAGTCCGCATGCAAAATGCATTGGCAAGCATGACCGGACCCCATAGACTATAATGGGGTCCGTGTGCTTTCCGCAAGGTCACCGTACGGAACATGCGGACAGAAAAGTAATTCACAATCTACTTTCCTGTCCGCATGAATTGTGTGGACACTGTGCAAAAAGTACACGGACCCCATTATAGTCTATGGGGTCCGTGTGCTTTCCCTGCACAGCGCTTTCCAATGCATTCAGTAGTCCATTGGGGACGTAGATGTGAACCAGGCCTAACATCATATCTAAGGTGAAATCCACAGCAAAATCTGTATATAAATGAATCTATTAATAAATGCAGTTTTATTGCAGGTTTACAATGGGGAATTGTTGCCAATAACTAGAATGCTGGTACTTGTAGTGCAGTAAGTAGTATATGAATGTGCTATAGTGTCAGGGTGCACCAAGAGGATAAATCCTTAGGCATGATATCCTGGCAAATGACCACTAGGTGGCAGCACAAGCACGCGCTTACATTATTGATTCGGATTAGTCCAGCTCGCTCACACCGTACATACAGGAGTCACTTCCATCACACATATATGGCCGCTAGTAACTCACTTCTACATTTATTGTCTTGTTACCTTTGATTCTGTCTATAACACGCAGGCTCCTCACTATAAGGTTCACACTACACAGCAATCTGAAATCGGCGGGAAGGAAATGGATCAGTGAGGGCAACGGCTCATTCCAATGTCTATACTACTGTGCCCAAAGTAAAGATGGCGGCCAAACTAGTGTGTCCGTGAGGGGTCAAAAAGTTTTATTACTCGTTTAGGTATCACCTACTGAAGACTTGCAAAGTTTTTTTTGTTTTTTGTTTTGTTTTGTGTAGTTTAGGTTATGGAGAGTCATTTGGAACAAGAGTTTGCATGATGGGTCTTTACTTTTATTTTTCAGTTTAACCTGTTCGTAGGCTGCTTGCTGTCATACCTTGAAGACTAGGTTCTCATCTGCATTGAAGACTCTGTAGGAGACTCCGCCACTGATTCCGTCAAAAGTCAGCGGAGAGTAAAGTCCTGCACAGAGGACCTCAGTCACATGACGGATGAGGTCAATCAGCAGGTAACGAAAGGATCCGGGACATCGCAGGTGACGTACGTGAGTGACGTCCAAGGTCCTTTCCTTAGGATTCTCACAGATGTTTGGGACATTCAGCAAGTATGATGCAATAGATATGTGATAAATGTCTGTAACGCTAGGTTCACACTAGCGCCTGGAGTCTGTTCTGAGCTTTCCGTCTTCTGCATGCAGAAAGCTGTCAGACCGGGTCCGGCCATGAGCGCCGGTGAGCATTTTATGCTCTCCGCCACGAAACCGTTTTTTAAAATCAGACACAGAGTACTGCATGTCCGACTCTGTGTCCGATTTAAAAAAAAAAAACGGTTTAGCAGCGGAGAGCATAAAACGCTCACGGCTGGACATCTTTCAAACCCATTCCAATGAATGGGTATGAAAGAGTCCTGTAGGTTTCCGTCTCCTGCTCAGTTTTGTGCAGGAAACGGAAACCTGCATGAACGGAGACCGGGCGCAGATGTGAACGAGCCCTAAGACTGGAATACACCCATAACTATAGCTGCACTTGTGGTCTAGGTACTTAAAGAGAATCTTTCACCATCTGGGGCACACAGCACAGCGCAATAGACGCTACCGTGACTGTCAGAAACACCCTTCTGACAGTGAAGAGCTATGATACCGGCACCCATAGCTCTTCACCGGGAGCACAGAACAGGAAAGCTGATATTTGGCTTTCTAGCGGTGTATTAAACCGCAAGTGCCCCAGATGGTGAAAGGGATTCTACCATTAAAAAACAATTTTTTCTAGGTAACACGTCGGAATAGCCTTTAGAAAGGCTATTCGTCTCCTACCTTTGGAAATGCTCTCCGCCGCGCCGTTCGTTCGAAATACCGGTTTGTACCGGTATGCTAATTAGTTCTCTCACAGCGATGGGGGCATCCCCATTGCTGCTCGAAAACCGACTGCAGCGCCGCCTCTATGTTCTTCTGTTTCCTCCCCTTCCTTCTTCGGCTTGATGTCGGACACCTGAACAGTACGCTCTGTTCGGCGAACTTTGCCAAACGTACTGCACATGCCCGCGACCATAGTGCCGACACCGCAATTTCGCGCAGGCGTCCGACATCAAGCCGAAGAAGGAAGGGGAGGATACAGAAGAACATACGCTAGGTTCACACCTGTGTTCGGATCTCCGTTCTGTTGTTTCTGTGGGTGAGAAAGCCTCCTGCAGGTTTCCGTCTCCTGCCTCTGTTTTATGCAGGAAACGGAAACCTGAAGTACGGAGAGGAGAACGCAGATGTGAACGAGCCCATAGAGGCGGCGCTGCAGACGGTTTTCGAGCAGCAATGGGGACGCCCCCATCGCATCTCCTGCACTGGGGGACGCCCCCATCGCTGCGAGATAACTAATTAGCATACCGGTACAAACCGGTATTTCGAACGAACGGCGCGGCAGAGAGCACTTCCAAAGGTAGGAGACGAATAGCCTTTCTAAAGGCTATTCCGACATGTTACCTAGAAAAAATAGTTTTTTAATGGTAGAATCCCTTGAAAGGTCCTCTTTAAGGTATCTATGTCAACAACCTTGATAGTCTACTGCATTGAAAAAGTCAAAGCAAAAATTCCTGGTGTTGTAGGGCAGGGAAAGCAATAATATAAGCATACTGGTGGCCCAATATAGGGAAGGGGTTACCCTGGGAGAGCCTTCACAGGGTAATTCAGGAATGGCAAGATGCAGCAGAAGTAGGAGAGGTCTTTTAAAGGGTTACATATATCCAGATCCAGGGGTGTCACTAGCAAAGTTTTGACTTAGGCCCCCTCACCCCCACATGGCATAGTGCCTCCTTTCCGGTCCCCCACATGGTATAACACCATATTTACACTCACTATAATGCCCCACATTGACCCCTTCACCAAGAGACCCCAGAGTATAATATTAGCAGTTTCAATTTGAACGTTATTGATCCAAAAAAATGCCTAACAAGGAAAGTAAAAGACTAGGTAGATTAGATAAGGACTACAGATGAGCAAATTGGTTCAGATTAGACCAGAGTTGACCTGAATTGTCCAAAAGTTTCAGGTGTGACTCAAACTCAAAACTATAGAGGTAAACCCCGAACTGGAAGTTATGTTATTATACTTTGGGGTCTCTCCAGACCCCAGAGTGTAATAGGTGGAGGCCCAGAATGAGTGTAAAAAAAGTACTAAACAGTTATACTCACCTTCCCTTACCTCTTCTGGCCTCTGCTGTCCTCCTAGGTGACATCATGTGCCCCGAGGTCATGGGTTACCCCAAGTGTCATGATTTTGACAAACCTCATGTGAGGGTTGTGATTGGTTCTCACCGGTGACCCCAGGAAACATAACATCACCTATGAGGCCAGAAGAGACCCCAGAGTATAATAATAATGATCATTTCACTTCCGGCTTAACTCAAAACAAATCTTCAGAGGTTCAGCCATCTTTAATAAGGACTGATGCCAGAGTAATTTTTGGAGAAGCCACTCATAGACCCAGGCCTGACAAGTGAGTTTATACTTTTAGTGCGGAGCTTTGATAACATCCCTGGCCTGCACTTCCATGTATCACTGACTACAGATATAAATGTGAGGTTCTTAGCGCACAGTTTCATGAATTGTGCGAGCCCATCTGCCACGTCACGGCGACCTCATTCAGATGGGTCCCTACACTAAGACTTTCCTCCCCCTATAGACAAGACCCTAGAGGTCAAGTTCTCAGAGACTGACCTGTAACAGTGAGGATATAAGAAGCTCATCTCCTGCCCTATATATAAAGTGTTAGTGTAGGGACCCATCGGAATAAGGCCACTAAGTGGTCGATGGGATGAAAAACATCATAGAACGTGTGATATAAGATCACTATAGATCCTAGTTTATACACAGGATCTATGGGAGCACAACACAAGGCTCAGAGAAGATAAATGTATTAGAATATTTACTTATTTCTTAAAGGTTTATTCTATTATGGGAATTCTCTAAATCTTAATAACCTTCTTAAAGGAATATACCATGAATATAACCCCTGCCTTTATGTATCGTAGCATATAAAGTGGTCTGTGACTTGTGACCCCTCCTATGAGCGGATGTGACTACAGGTATCTTTAGGGAAGGGGTTATGTTCATAAAACACTATAATAAGGTAATATTAACAGTCTACAATAACCAGTATACACTACAACTTAGCCCTATTCTTTACCTTCCCCCAGGCCACAGCTTGTGCCGTCCTGTCCAAGAGAAGCGACTTAATGTTAAGTTTTAACTTATTTATTCTCACTATTAAAAGGGTTTTCTATGACTTATATATGATATTATATGCTTAGGATAGGTTGTCAATATATGATTTCTGCGGGTCTGACACCCGGGACCCCCACTAATAAGCGGGTTGAATTGGCTGCAGCATTCTGGTGAGACCGGGACCTCTTCACTGAATACCAAGTACAGACCGTATATATCATAGGGACTGCTTTGTATTGCAACTCAGCCCCATTCACTTGAAAGGGCCTGAGCTATTTCTATGCCATGTGGCCAATGAACATGACATCATTGGCCCAGAGAAGAGGCTATGCCCATATATAGTTATAGAGATATACAGTATATACATATATATGTCCTGGAAATCCCTTTTAATGCTACTATTGTATATAAAATATGTTTTAATGATAAAATACATTTGCTAATGATTACTTTACATAACAGTGATGAACGGGATCATCTAAGAGGCGATGGGATCACCCGTAGCCTGACAGTTATACTATAATTCGTAGTAAGCTATAAACTGGTGTGAAGTATAGCAGAAATATACATCAACTCCCGTCTTACGCTATGTTCACACCTGCACAGGTTTCCATTCTTTGGATCCACTTGAGGACCTGGAATATAGAAATCCCATCCGCTTACAAAGCGGTTACTCGTGTAAGCCTGCAGACCCCATAGACTATATGGGGGCCACTGAGTTTCCTAAAAATGCAGAAAGAAAACTCCTGCTTACGGGACTTTTCTCTCCATATTTTTCAGGTGGAATGGGAGACAGAATCCCCGGACGGAAACCAAGCGCTAGTGTGAACCCAGCCTTAGATAAATTCCCCACTATGTTTTATATAAAAGGTGGCACAGTTAGGGTTAAATTCTCATTACTATAACTAGTACTATTATATACTATATTATATATTATATTTACTATTGTATATAACATAAAATATTGTATTATATAACATTATATATATAACATGCTCTTACTAATGTTATATAGGTTTATACACTACAGCTACCGTAGTACTAGTATATTACTGACAGCCACAGCTCCTCTGACTTTTCCTTGCACATCGCTGCTCCCAACCAGACCCTGTACAGAGAACTGCAACAGCGCCCCCTTCAGGTGAGTAAAGAAGAAGCTGCGGCAGCTCATAGTGCTGGGGCAGGAGTAGTGATGGGCAAGAAGAAAACCTCCAGCTGTGCTTCACTAGTGCTGCAGCTCCTTCATATACTATAGTGATAAGTGGGGAACAAGAAGTCCCAGCAACACTGAGCAGCAAGATATGACTTGTCCTAGTAATATACTATAACATATACACAACAAATGGGGAATAGAGACTGGTGTATAAAATGTCATTCTTAACAAATCCATCCCAAATAGAGGGTATATGTCCCATGAGTAAGGGGCATATTGACTCGAAACGATAATTCACCCACCACTGAACCGATGGATCAATGTAATCTTTTTTACAATAGAATTAAAAGTTATATCTTATTAAGTATATTTTATGCATCTTGTTGCTGATTTTTACTTTTTCCAAATCTAAGGATATATATATATATATATACACATACAATGCTCACACCTTTACTGCCTTTAGGCTGAAGCCCCACAATAAAAAAAAAATGCTGCATTATACAGAACCTGCAAAGTGGACTCTGGCTAATTGCCGAAAAAAGCATCAATTATACCTGCAGAAACTATGGCGTATAGGGGCAGAGAGACTGCACAGGAAAACTGTGAAAATGCAATAATTTTTTAAATTTGCTTACTTATGTAGTGGATAACGCTGCAGGAAAAAAATGTGATGTGTTTCCACTGAGTGTTTTTTTCTACAGCTTTTTTTTAACTGTGTTTTGCTACCTGAGGCCTTACCCTTACAAACATATAAAATACAACTATGTCTATCTATCTATCTATCTATCTATCTATCTATCTATCTATCTATCTATCTATCTATCTACATATCTATCTATTTACATATCTATCTACATATCTATCTATTTACATATCTATCTATTTACATATCTATCTATCTACATATCTATCTATTTACATATCTATCTACATATCTATCTATTTACATATCTATCTATCTACATATCTATTTACATATCTATCTATCTACATATCAATTTACATATCTATCTACATATCTACCCACCTACATATCTATCTATCTACATATCTATCTATCTATCTATCTATCTATCTATCTATCTATCTATCTATCTATCTATCTATCTATTTACATATCTATCTATTTACATATCTATCTATCTATCTATCTATCTATTTACATATCTATCTATTTACATATCTATCTATCTATCTATCTATCTATCTATCTATCTATCTGCATATCTATCTATTTACATATCTATCTATTTACATATCTATCTATCTATCTATTTACAAATCTATCTATTTACATATCTATCTACTTATCTATCTATTTACATATCTTTCTATCTATCTATCTATCTATCTATCTATCTATCTATCTATCTATCTATCTATCTATCTATCTATCTATCTACATATTTATCTATGTACTTGATAAATGCCAGTCTTAAATTCTCTACAATGTATATACACATACAAGAGATACAACATACATAAACTATATAGAGATTACATAAATGGCTTTACTTAAAGGGGTTGTCCAGGTCTTGTTTAAATAATGACATGCAGTACACATACTTACATAACAGCCTGTCACATACATATATGACACATGGACATCCTATACACATCCATATATGATACACGTCGTGGGTAGATAGAGGGATAAAACTAATAAGTGTCAGATATCAGTTCAGTGTATGATAGAAGCCATAGTGGCCATACATATATCCTGTATACATGGAGGGGGGGCAGTCATAGTAATGTCCGCCATACATATATCCTGTATACATGGAGGGGGGGCAGTCACAGTAATGTCCGCCATACATATATCCTGTATACATGGATGGGGGGCAGTCATAGTAATGTCCGCCATACATATATCCTGTATACATGGAGGGGGGCAGTCACAGTAATGTCCGCCATACATATATCCTGTATACATGGAGGGGGGGCAGTCATAGTAATGTCCGCCATACATATATCCTGTATACATGGAGGGGGGCAGTCACAGTAATGTCCGCCATACATATATCCTGTATACATGGAGGGGGGGCAGTCACAGTAATGTCCGCCATACATATATCCTGTATACATGGAGGGGGGCAGTCATAGTAATGTCCTCTGGGGGTGCAGAGACCACAACTGCCATTAACTGTGGCAGAGAACAGACATAGACTGAGTCTGTGCCCGTTCCCATTGACATTCATGTAAACTACATGATGGCTGCCATGTATCCTCCGCCTTGTGTGATTACTAATGTAAGAGAAGGAAAAGTCCTTCATGCAGATGCCGGCAGCGGACATTACAGTGGTAGTGTGAATCCAGCCTTACTGTAATACCTGGAAATCAATGGAAAGGTTTTGTGTTTGTTCTGCAAATGATAATAATAATAACAGCAGAATAGCAGAGAGACGTTTATGTGAACGCAGACTAATACTGGACATTTACTAACAGTCGCCCCCTAGCTGTGATCTGTGATATGTCCTGTCAGTATTAGGGTCAGACCCCGGGCTCTCACCAGTCTTCACCACTATGCTGAGCAGAGCCGATCGTGTAGCCGCCCATCTCCTGCAGCGCTGAGGAGCAACTGACAGACGCCAACTGTTCTATTCAAATTACATCCTGCAATCCGATTGGTGGGTGGTGGTTACCACGGTGACATAAACAACACAGGATTTAACCCTTAAGTTCCAGCACTGATTTGGCATTAAGACCATTTATATATTTTTCCATAGACATCACTGTATGAAGCTTTCTTATTGGTGGATTGGGAATATATCACTAAAATATTTCTATTATATCCCCACATTCCAGGAGCCATATATTATTTTTATTTACAACTGACATTGCCTTATCAGGTCTTGCTTTGTAGCAGACTGAGTCATAATGTTTTATATAACCTATACCAGTGATGGCGAACCTATGGCACGCGTGCCAGAGAGGGCATGCAGAGCCCTCCATGCTGGCACGCGTGCGGTCGCCCGGATCGCTCACCAACAGGGAATCCGGTACAGGATTCCCCGTTGATGAGCGATCACTGCCTTCAGTTGTATGTGCAAATGCACATACAGCTGAAAGCTGTCAGGGTAGGCCGCGGATCGCGCGACCGCGGCCTACACTGGCTGCAGAGTTTGACCTCTGCCCCGACGCGGGCGCGATGACGTCATCAGCGCCGCCAGTGACAAGAAGGTGGATGCCGGCGGCTCTTCAGGGGTGAGTATGAGAGTGGCTCACTGTGTATATGATTTGGGGGGAGCGCTTATAATACTTGGTGGGGTGTATGATACTGGGGGGGAGTGTATAATACTGGGGGGGCTTATAATACTGGGTGGGGTGTATAATACTGGGGGGAGTGTATAATACTGGGGGGAGTGTATAATACTGGGGGGGCTTATAATACTGGGTGGGGTGTATAATACTGGGGGGAGTGTATAATACTGGGGGGAGTGTATAATACTGAGGGGGCTTATAATACTGGGGGGAGTGTATAATACTGAGGGGAGTGTATAATACTGAGGGGGCTTATAATACTGGGGGGAGTGTATAATACTGAGGGGGCTTATAATACTGGGGGGAGTGTATAATACTGAGGGGAGTGTATAATACTGAGGGGGCTTATAATACTGGGGGGAGTGTATAATACTGAGGGGAGTGTATAATACTGAGGGGGCTTATAATACTGGGGGGAGTGTATAATACTGGGGTGGCTTATAATACTGGGGGGTGTACTAAAGAGCATATAATACTGGGGGGGGGCTATTTATAAGCACACAATACTGTGTGTGGATGCCACTGTGGAGCATATAATCCTGTGGGGGGGGGGGGACACCTACTGCGGAGCATATAACACTGGGGGGCTACTGTGGTACTGTGGAGAATATAATATTGTGTGGTGGGCCCACTGCAGAGCATATAATACTGTCTGGGGTCCCCTCACTATTTATATCACACAGTATCTGTTTTATAGCAGACGTGATATTAGTACAGGATGTAAGAATATTACACGGTAACTATAAAACAGATCCTGTGCGATGTAAATAGTGAAAATTAATTGTTCAAAGTACCAAATGCCGAGACCTTTACATTTCAGTACAACGTTGTTTGTATTATTGAAAGCTCTGTAAAGCCCCACATGACTGTAATTTTTGGTCAGTAACTGTCCGCAATTGTGGATCCGCATAGTATTAAGTCTATATTGTCGTGTTGGCACTCCGCGAAAATTTTGTGGGTTTTGGGTTGCAGTTTGGGCACTCGGTCTCTAAAAGGTTCGCCATCACTGACCTATACTGTGTGTGTGTGTGTGTGTGTGTGTGTGTATATATATATATATATACAGTATATATATCGTTGACCAGCTCATTATTTGACAGGAGATAGTAGTGTCTCATTGATGATATTAGGTCGGACCCCAACACCAATGATTCTTACAGCTACTATTGGCCTCTATATATTAGCTGGATGACGTCCTATATGCTGAGCTCCCCCTAGTGGTGGCATCGTGCAGACAGAACTTTATCATATATTATATGAAGGGACACAGTGGGTTTGGAGCTCACTAGGAGGACATTTATTAGTGGATTTTACATGTCACTTATTTATTCACATTATATCATTTATTTATTATACCTATGATACCTTTATACACCTTTTGGGCTGAATGTCATATGTCCCAGACAGTGTCATCCTTAAAGGGGTTTTCTAGGAAAAGTCAAACGTTTTTTTGACAGCCTGGAATGCTATCCCCTCTCCTGCCTCCCCTATATACCAATAGTGGGTCCCAGGTCCTCTCTGTTTATTTGGTCCCTGACTCTGAGGTTCCAGCAATCATGTCAGTGATCATCAAAGCTAAAGACTGGCAGAGAGGATGAGCTCCTAACCAGCGAAACAGTAGGGGGAGGTGGGTTAGGAAGGGGCAAAAGATAACACGTTTGTTTATTAACTTTACATCATTCCCAGAAATTTTGCCTGGAAAACCTCCATACCTGCTGCCTGTATTCATCTTCTGAATATATGGTCTGGATTTATGGGTCATCTGTACCTTACTGACATTTTTAAGAAACTTCCACCCCACCATGGTAAAACTTTCACTGCAAAGGAGCAATGTGGATCCCAAACACTTAGGGCCCGTTCACACAGGAACAGAGGCGGAGGATTTGGTGCTTAATCCACGTTATGTTGCTCACGGAAAAAAGAGGTGGGCTGCCCTTACTTCAGGCAGATTCCACGACTCGTTGAGCAATCTCCAGAGCCGGCCCATTCAATTGAGCCAACTCCAGAGGGGGAAGCCGCTACTGTCGGAAGCCGCGACAGTCGTGGCAGGCGGGTTTTGACCCGAGAGTGACCCCGCGTCACTCTCGGTGTCAAAATCCACCCTACCACGCAAATTGTGAACTAGCCCTTACTTAGACCATAGCACACTATGGAGGATGTCAGCAACAACTGGAAAGTGGCTTGTGCAGAACAAAATGGACACTTACCGATTCTGTACAGTTCCTTAGGCTTTAGTATAGGCGAAATACTGTGCGTGTCACAATAAAGCTCCTCAGCTGACAGGCTGGGGCGATGACCTACTGGATGACCATTATCCCATTTAAATTATGGAGTATATAGCCATCGGGGGCAGCTAAGCCATTGCGGGTAGGGTGTAAGAACAGGGCATGTGCATGAAAAACAGTGAAAGGGTTTGTGCAGAACTAATGGGACTGAGTTACAGTATTGCCATATGACCAATGGGTATGAAATCACTTTCTGAGATGTGCAGGTGTCCTGAGTATTGAACCCCCACAATCCTCAATTAATGGTAAATCCTAAGGATAGATCATCAGTTAATAAGTCCTGTAAAACCTTTTTAAGATGACCAGACTTATGTGTGTTTATCGTACCCAGTAAGGCTCACCATACATATGAGATTTTCACTGAATGAAATGGAAGATTCCAGCCATGTCGGCCAATGATTGGTTATAAAATATACCAAAAACAGTGTCAGCTGACTTTTATCTGAAGAAAAAAGGAGGTTGGCTATACATACAAGTGTGCTTTGAGCAATCCCATAGACTTTGGGGCAGCTTTTCACTTGTATAAACAATTCCACCATCAATCGAACAGCCGCATCTCGCCCATCCAAACTGTGACATTTAAGGTCATCTTATGGCCCAAACTGATAGCCGACATTCGTGGCTGTGGTACATTTAGAAACAGAGGGATTACCTGTACATGGACCTACTGATAGTAAACAGGGCCACAAGTAAATGGGGCCCATGCACATGACCACAGTTTTTTTTCTGCAATTGTGGGTCAGCAACTGTGAATAAAACTATGGACCCTTTCATTTCTATGGGCCCATGCACACAGCCATTATAGATGTTGCAGATGTGGGTCTGGGTTGTAAATAGCTGCAAAATACTGAGCAGCTCCTATACCTGTCTGTATGTGTGGGTCAATGAATGGGTCAGTGTAAACAGGGCCGCCATCAGGAATTTTGAGGCCCCATAATTCCCCACAACAATGACATGCCAGTGTGTCATCCCGTCTATAACACTCAGGCTCCACACTACAAGGTTCACACTACACAGCAATCTGAAATCGGCCAGAAGAGACCCCAGAGTATAATAATAATGATAATTTCACTTCCGGCTTAACCCAAAACAAATCTTCAGAGGTTCAGCCATCTTTAATAAGGACTGATGCCAGAGTAATTTTTGGAGAAGCCACTCGGAGCCTAGACCCCCTAGACTCAGGCCTGACAAGTGAGTTTATACTTTTAGTGCGGAGCTTTGATAACATCCCTGGCCTGCACTTCCATGTATCACTGACTACAGATATAAATGTGAGGTTCTTAGCGCACAGTTTCATGAATTGTGCGAGCCCATCTGCCACGTCACGGCGACCTCATTCAGATGGGTCCCTACACTAAGACTTTACTCCCCCTATAGACAAGACCCTAGAGGTCAAGTTCTCAGAGACTGACCTGTAACAGTGAGGATATAAGAAGCTCATCTCCTGCCCTATATATAAAGTGTTAGTGTAGGGACCCATCGGAATAAGGCCACTAAGTGTTCGATGGGATGAAAAACATCGTATAACGTGTGATATAAGATCACTATAGATCCTAGTTTATACACAGGATCTATGGGAGCACAACACAAGGCTCAGAGAAGATAAATGTATTCGAATATTTACTTATTTCTTAAAGGTTTATTCTATTATGGGAATTCTCTAAATCTTAATAACCTTCTTAAAGAAATATATCATGAATATAACCCCTGCCTTTATGTATCGTAGCATATAAAGTGGTCTGTGACTTGTGTCCTATGAGCGAATGTGACTACAGGTATCTTTAGGGAAGGGGTTATGTTCATAAAACACTATAATAAGGTAATATTAACAGTCTACAGTAACCAGTATACACTAAAAGGCTGCATTCACACTGAGTAACGCTGGCGTTTTTTGTGCTTATTTTTGCACATAGCGCCGCGTTAACGCTGGGTAACGCCGCGCTATTTTGCGGTGGCGTTGCCCGGCGTAAACGCGGCGCTATGTGCAAAAATAAGCACAAAAAACGCCAGCATTACTCAGGGTGAATGCAGCCTTACTTAGCACTATTCTTTACCTTCCCCCAGGCCACAGCTTGTGCCGTCCTGTCCAAGAGAAGCGACTTAATGTTAAGTTTTAACTTATTTATTCTCACTATTAAAAGGGTTTTCTATGACTTATATACTGATATTATATCCTTAGGATAGGTTGTCAATATATGATTTCTGCGGGTCTGACACCCGGGACCCCCACTAATAAGCAGGTTGAATTGGCTTCAGCATTCTGGTGAGACCGGGACCTCTTCACTGAATACCAAGTACAGACCGTATATATCATAGGGACTGCTTTGTATTGCAGCTCAGCCCCATTCACTTGAAAGCCATTAGCTCTTTAAAGTTGCCTCTCTTCCGGGAGACGTAGCTCCGCCTCCTTACATCCTATCGACTGGTTACTAGTTTCCTTGAAAAGTAGAGATCTAGAGCTTTCCAATGAGGAGTAAATCAACCCTGTATACCGAAAGGTCCCAGCGTGGTGGGTAGGTGCGCGCCGGTACTGTCTGCTCCGGTACTATCCGCCCTATCGAAAATCCGAGAGAAACGTTTTAAAAAGAGATCCGCCCTACCAAAATATACCAGAATTGTGCTTCTGGGACCTTATGTGGAGGAGCTGCGGCCTCCCAAAGTGGGCCTATTTCACCCCATTTGAAAGTCATTATGACGCATGGGATTTTTCAAAAAAACAATCAGACCTTGATTGGTGAAAAGAATCCAAAAGGAGTTTATTTCAGGAAATCCAGTTTTAACAAAAAAATAATTCTTCAGAAAATCTCCATAGTGTGTACAACAAACACCTTGTACCTCAGGCTGCCATAGTCTCACAAACTATTCATCATGTGAACTTCACCAACACACACTCAGCTTTCTGGGAATTGGAATCATTTTATATTTATATATTTATTAGACATTCCCCATAATTCTCTGCCGTTTTCTCTATAAAACCCTGGAGTTGCTGCAGACTTGCCTCTTATAAGGTCAGTGCAGACACACCCCAGTGCAACTCCACTACTGCAGGTAAATATGCAAGAAAGAAGAAATCACATGTAAACATAACACAAAACCGTATATCTCTTCACAGGTATGGTTTTTTTTTAGTGGCACTCCCACTTTTTTCGTGCACTGTGGTGTTTACCTTGGCGCTATTTGAGGCCTTCGAAAAAAAAAAAAAAAGACTATATTTTTATAGATCCGGCGGTAAACCGGGCTCTTGATGGGCACTTTACCACTTATTTAACTGTTTTCTCACCTTTTGTTTCACTCTGTCACCTTTTTGTGTGTCAACGAAGGGATGCTGTACTCTTTTGGAACGCCCCGACGGTCGTTTGGAGGTGAGGCCTGTAATGGGCTTCCCTCCTGTCTTTTTGGTGACCTGCTCTGGGTCGACTGGGGCAGGCGCTGATACTTGATCTGAGTCCAGGAGTATCCCAGGTGGTGGCAGCCCAGGGGGAAACTGGACGACTGGTCAGTCCCCCCCTCCCCCACAAAAAAAAGGAATTATGAATACAAATTATAAAAAAAAAAAATTAAATTGGGGGGTATGGGTTGGGGTCAAATAGAGATGCAAAAAAGCTACCCATAGGAGGGTGGGCAGCAGGAGGGTGGCCTGAAGGAGGTTGCCCAGCTGAAAGGTGGCCCCCCCACAGGAGGCTGGCGAAGAGGAGGCTGCAATGATGTCACATTGTAATACCCATACCCAACATGGGAAGGTCCAAGTTGGAATGTACCTTCTGGCAGGCCCATAACCTGCCGGGACTGGGTTGTGAGATAACCCAGTCCTGGCAGGCTAGGAGCAGACCGAAAGCCTGACACCACAGCTGGGATAAAGGCCATACAATCATCCTGACGATCAGGGGGCAACTGGCGACAGGAAGCTGCCACCCAATGGCCAAAAATTTCAAAACGGTCCTCACTGTCCACCCTCTGGACAAAGGACAGAGCCTCAGTCAGCAACTGCATTTGCCTGTCCATTATCTGGGGGGTACTTTCAGCTTGCTCCACGGCGGAAGGTGTGAGGGCACGAGGGGCCTGACGTCGCCTTGTTCTCAGCCGGGGAGCTTCCTCCAGCTAGGGCCCTTCCTCTGTAGAGGCGTGAGTCGGGTTAGGGTTGAAGTTCGGGTTAGGATTGAGATTAGGGTTGAGGTAGAAGTTAAGATTAGGCTTAGGATTGAAGTTAGAGTTGAAGTTCGGGTTAGGATTGAGGTTAGGGTTGAAGTTAGGGTTAAAGTAAGGGTTGGGGTTAGGATAAGAGATTAGGTTTCAGGATTAGCTGCAACCGACTCAGATGCACTAGGATTGGGTGCAACCGACTCTCTATATGACCCCTCTCGCTGAAGTGCTCTGTGTCCAGCAGATGCTTTGGAAACGTCTGGCTTTGTGTGAAGTAGAAGAGGCAATGTTGAGAACTTTCCATCTTCCTCCTGTCCAGCAGAACTTTAATAAGGTAGCCCCATCCATAGTTACCTTCAGCATGACCAATGGTCTCACCTTAAAGGTACAGTACACCAATAACCACCTCCTACAACACACCGTATACAGAGCAGATATTTATCTGTATTTTCTCCATAGGAGAGCAGTGCGGAGACGACAGACCCTCCGGCCTACAGGTAAACGTCCCACAAGAAGGATTTACCGTCCATATGTCCATCACCTCCACACAGCACACCACTAAATGTCACCAGAGACGACAAGGAATAAAGGTGTAGTCAGTGTAAACTCTGCGTGTCCATTGTGATCTCCACCCCAGGCGGCCGATGCAGCTCCATTTCTGAACATCACAGACCTCGAGTGACATCACATCTACTCCTATCACATCCAAAGCTGCATTCATAAATAGGCAGGTGTAATGCATTGTAGAATATAAATCAGTCTACACGTCTTCCCTTCACTCCAGTAGAGCATGCCCCATACATACAAAGAACCGGCAGGGGTGCATGGAGTGGTTTCCACAGAATGAATTTTAAAGGAGTAGCAGAATTTTGTCGGCAGCCTTGGCTGTGAATGAGTAGAACATATGATGTAATAACAGTTGTTACTGCAGCTCTGGCTGTGACTGGTGTAAGGTCCCAACGTAACAGCAGAATTACGACTGCAGCTTTGGCGTAAGCTCACAGAGCTAATAATGCTTTCTGACTTTGCGGTTTGAGGGCTGCACTTTGTTTCAGTCTAGTATCTGAGCCTCCACGTCACTGTCACGAATCTTCCTGCTGCTTCATCTGTGCATAATTCACAGCATTCTGCAGGACATCATTCAGGGTCTCACTAGTTCCGCTTCCATTAGCCACAATAGTGGAGCCGCCTGCTTTGCCCTTCATTGCTGAACACACAGCGACGGCCCAGTCAGCTGCAGACAGACCAGACCCAGAGCCCTGTGGAAGACAAAGAAAGTATGTGACCCCTGGATCAACTGGCAAAATGGCAGAAGCAGCGGAGAAAGGGGCCACTGCATAAGAAAAATTGGACTTGGCCAGATTATTCCAGAAATAGCGCCACACTTGTCCACGGTTTGTGCAGAATACTGCATTTCAGCTCCACTGAAGTAAATGGGGTGAAGCTGCAATACCGCACACAACCTGAGGACAAGTGTGCCGCTGTGTAGAAGTCGTCAGGTTAGTCTGATTCTGGACAACACCAGCAAGGCCACACTCCTGCAATTTCTTGCCCATGTAGTGCAGCTTAGGCTACTATTAGAGAACAATGTGGAGGCCTGTGAATGTACCTGAATTATTTGATGTGCCATACATGAGCCCTGACTTATGGTCTTGTGCAAACCTGCAGCCTAAATCTTCCATCATGCATATGGCTTGCAGGAAACAGGTCAGAACTTCATCACACGAGTCTAAGTCCTATCTAACAGCAGCAAGTAATAGGGGACCGGGGTTCTGTCACTGCACAGTTGTGTGTATGGGATGTATTTTCAACTCGTCCCTTTGGCCTTGATGAAAGATTTCTCCCTTTCAGCTCTTAAAAGCAGGAGGTAAATGATTGCAGTTTGAAGCTGCATCTCATAGTATACACAGGAGATTGTGCACACTGCGAACAAGGATAGTACAGATATGCACTGTGTGTTAGAAAGAGCAATGTGAAGCTGTAACTTAGAAAATACACTTCAGATTCTGCACACAGTATGCAGAGACAGTGTGAATCCAGAAAGAGCTGTGTGAAGCTGTAACTCAGAAAATACACTGCAGATTCTGCACACAGTATGCAGAGACAGTATAGACAATGTGAATCCAGAAAGAGCAGTGTGTGAAGCTGTAGCTCATAGGATACATAGGGCTTTTAGCACACAGTGAACACAATGACAATTTGAGCCAGGAAGTGAGAAGCAAACCTCAGACCATATGCTGGAGATTGTGCACACAGCACATACAGTACAGTCACACTGTCATTTAGGGAAGATGGAAAATCTGAGTGTATCTCTAAAGATACACTGCACATTGTGCACACAGCACATAAAGATAGTATAGGCAAGCTATTTAAGTCAGGGGAATCGGTATGTCATAGAATATCAAGAAGATTCTGCACACAGCACACAAACAGTTTAGACAGGTAGTGTGAAGCAGGGCAATTTTATAACTTTGCAGCAAATCACTGTATGAACTCACCAAGCATATCAACCCACCCGTGGCCTATCATTTCACCCAGGTCGTGTCACCCAACACCACTTCTACTCCTTTAAAAATAATACCTGCAGCAGAACTCAATGTATGGAGGAGGACCAAGGATGGGGACCGTGGTGAGGAAGGAGGGGGAGGTGTCTGGGAGCTGCCAGGAGGATTTGTCAGAGTGGGATTTTTAGGATTTAAGTAGAGGCACTACTATCATCCTCTGACAACTGTCAGTGAATGGGAGCATTCTAGCTCACACACAGATGCTGAAATCCTGTTCTAGTCCTGCTCGCAGAGCTGAGGATTTGTTACACTGTTATTTGAGCAGCAGAAATCCCTTTCCTGTCTTGACAGTTTGTTACAATGTGTCTGGAGTCTCTAGTTTCTTGGAGCAGCAGGACTTTCCTGTTACATAACGAACTGCTGTGATGCATCGTATAAATGCCGCACAACAGATGACACTTGGCATTATTTGTGCAGATGTCATTGTAGAATGTGCTGAGACTCTGGAGCTCTAGAACTATTTCTCCTAAATAGACGCTGGTTAAAAGAGAGCTGAGCATATGAGGCGAGACTACAACCTCCATGAGACACCACTCACCTTCGGGACATGACAGGCGCACAGCACTTTCCCAGAGCTTTGCTTGCTGAGCAGCATCACAGCGGAGCCCGGACGTCTGGCACACACCTGATTCACCAACTTCACCAGCACCTACCAGAGACACAGAGGTGAAGGCACAAGGAGCAACGAAATCATACAAGAGGCGAAAGTCGCCCCAATATAGTCCGAAAAGTAGTGACAGGGACAACTCCAGGACTACTCATGGGAGCATTATTACTGAACTGTAAGTTACAAATCCTCCTGTGACAAAATGGTGAACCCCAACATCAAATGTCCCAGATAACTCACTGGTAAAGATTCTACACACACAGAGTCCACGATGAATGGCTGATGGGGGGAGTAGTTCTCCACAAGACTCTCAACCTTCTCCATAGCCTGAGACAGGGAATAGATGTAAATAAGAGAGAAGTGGCAAAATTAATCTATAGATATATCCTGTATTATACTCCAGAGCTGTGCTCACTATTCTGCTGGTACAGTCACTGTGTACATACATTACATTACTTATCCTGTACTGATCCTGAGTTACATCCTGTATTATACTCCAGAGCTGTGCTCACTATTCTGCTGGTACAGTCACTGTGTACATACATTACATTACTTATCCTGTATTATACTGCAGAGCTGCGCTCACTATTCTGCTGGTACAGTCACTGTGTACATACATTACTTATCCTGTACTGATCCTGAGTTACATCCTGTATTATACTCCAGAGCTGCACTCACTATTCTGCTGGTACAGTCACTGTATACATACATTACTTATCCTGTACTGATCCTGAGTTACATCCTGTATTATACCCCAGAGCTGCGCTCACTATTCTGCTGGTGCAGTCACTGTGTACATACATTACATTACTTATTCTGTATTATACTCCAGAGCTGTGCTCACTATTCTGCTCTTACAGTCACTGTGTACATACATTACATTACTTATCCTGTACTGATCCTGAGTTATATCCTGTATTATACTCCAGAGCTGCGCTCACTATTCTGCTGGTGCAGTCACTGTGTACACACATTACATTACTTATCCTGTATTATACTCCAGAGCTGTGCTCACTATTCTGCTGGTACAGTCACTGTGTACATACATTACATTACTTATCCTGTACTGATCCTGAGTTACATCCTGTATTATACCCCAGAGCTGCGCTCACTATTCTGCTGGTGCAGTCACTGTGTACATACATTACATTACTTATCCTGTACTGATCCTGAGTTACATCCTGTATTATACTCCAGAGCTGCGCTCACTATTCTGCTGGTACAGTCACTGTATACATACATTACATTACTAATCCTGTACTGATCTTGAGTTACATCCTGTATTATACTCCAGAGCTGCACTCACTATTCTGCTGGTGCAGTCCCTGTGTACATACATTACTTATCCTGTACTGATCCTGAGTTATATCCTGTGTTATACTCCAGAGCTGTGCTCACTATTCTGCTGGTACAGTCACTGTGTACATACATTACATTACTTATCCTGAGTATTGTTATCTATACATCAGCTGTATCGATCCTGAATGTGTCCAGTAACAACCAGCAGAATAGGGAGTGCTGCTCTGAAGTACAATAGAGGCTATAACATAATGCTGCCATCATTCTCACCTGTCGCTCTTCCACCTTGCGTAAGGCCGTGTTTGCAGATTTCTGCAAAGACTTGAGAGTTGCCTGTAGTTCCTTCCTCTGCCATTGAGGCATGGAGGCGTTATCCACACTCTGAAATAGAAAAAACACACTGCATGTTCCGGCAAATATTTCATTTCCTCTTAGTTTGAAGGTCTCTGTAGACTCTCAGCAGATGGAGAGATTGTTGTTTACATCTATAAAGATCTAGAACTTCCCACAGCTGAGGGTTTGTTACAATATGTTAGTCTGGAAAATCCTCTGTGAGGAATAATACATGAACAGCACAAAGCAGAGTAAAAATCGAGACAGGGATGCAGAGCTGCACATGACGCAAAAGCCAAAAATACCACCAATATTTTATAGTGACCCCTCCCCACAAACCCCCTTCTCTCAGTCCCACTCTGCTCCTTTACACTCTTCATTTCCCTCCTTGCACTCACATCTGATAAGACTCCAATCTCCTTGGACAGCTGCTGGGCGTCACTCAGGGTGTTCGGCCTCGTCCTCATGCGCTCACTGATGGCCTCCACCTCTCTGCACAAGACCTGACCAGTCTCTCGTGCCTGTGGAAGACGATTAATACACCAGAGTCACTAGGACTGCAGGATTCTAGAGGTGACTAGAGTATAGGAATGGTAACTGCAGCTCTGGTGGTGACTGGAGTATAAGAATGGTAAATGCAGCTCTGAAGGTGACTGGAGTATAAGAATGGTAAATGCAGCTCTGAAGGTGACAAGTACAAGAATGATAAATTCAGCTCTGGAGGTGACTGGAGTATTAGAATAGTAAATAGTTCTGGAAGTGACTGCAGTATGAGAATGTTAAATGCAGCTCTGGAGGTGATTAGAGTATTTGCCCTATAACCTTTTTGGCTTCTTCTCCGGTCACGGCGATGAGTCGGACGATCCCTTTCACAAGCGGTTTTTCTGAGACTATCACCAGGTCCTCAATGGCTCCAGTGCGGAGCAGATGTCTGTGTAGAGAGGAGAAGATGGGGGGCTCCTGGGTGAACGTGACATGTGATGGGAGGCCCTTACTAATAATGTACTATGGGATAGGGGAGGGGTAATATAAAGAGACTCCTCACGTGCCACAGCAGAGCTCCACAGACGTCTGCAGACCATCCCAACAGCTCCGATTCATCAACTTCTCCACAGGGACCCCGACAGAGACCACACGTACTGGATCTGGGTACACCTGCCAAGAGGAAGACCCTTGTATTAAATTGTATTAACCCTGGCAGAACTGTCATAAGGAAGGAGACGTGACAACTGGTAATATTCTGATGCTAAATCTGAAGTTGTCACTTATGTAGCCGCCTCGTCTAAGATAATTGAAGGGTCTCAAGTCATTTATGGGACTGATTTTGGCTTAAAAGGACTATCATTGGAAATAGAGATAATAGTTATGCCTGGCCTTGGGATTTGACATCTTGAGTCTGATGCATTTAGGGTTAGTTCACATGGTGGAAAATGAAGAGGAAATTCTTCTTCATTTTCCGCTGCCAGCTTTTTTGCGCGGCTAGCCGCGATGGGATGCCCGATGAATGGGCCTAATCAGGAGGGAGTCTTGAGCCACAGACGCCGCGGCTGACTCGGCCACAGAATTCACCTGAAGATAGGGCATGTCACTTTTTTTCCGCTTGTTGTAAAAAAATTTCTAGCGGGAAAAAAACTGCGGGTGACTCCCATTGAAACGAATGGGAGGCGTTTTATTAGGCGGATTTTGAGGCAGTTCCGCATCAAAAACCACCTGCAAAAAACTCTGTGTGAACTGACTCTTAGAGTTCTGCTCTGAGTCTTGGTTTTGTGAAAAATTTTTTTCTTATATGACAACCATTATTTGTTGGGCCCTGAGACTGGATCATTCTCCAGGGTTTCTACTATAAAGTATGGGGGTGTGGAGAGACGAGGCCATATATGACAGAGAGTGAGGAGGCATTACAGGGACATCTTACACCATGCCCACGCTCTACTTATTCACACTTCTGACACTTTACATCTCCCACAATACAATGCAGCTCCTACCTCATCCACAGTCCTCAGACCTTGGATACATTTGGCGTCAGATAGTGGGATGTGCGCCGTGTCAATCTCCAGGTCTTGTGCAATCAGATCCTGCAGCAACTTCTCCACCTCCTGCAGCTGCCGCCCGCTCACAGCACCCTATAGATAGAGACATACATGTCTATTACACCTCCAGAGCCCTATAGATAGTGAAATATGTCTATTACACCTTCAGTATCCTATAGATAGTAATATATGTCTATTAGTATATGCTAGTATATATGTTCCACCAACTGTAGCTGCCGCCTGCTCACCGCACCCTACAGATGTCTGTTTACATGTCCAGGACCCTATAAATATATGATTATTACACCTTCAGGACCCTATAGATACAGACATATGTCTATTACACGCCAGTATATATTTATCACATGAAGAGGCCGAGCCCTGGGATTCCTGGTAACCATATAGGGGATTTACACTCGTATTTCAGTCTCCTCACCGTGACGCTGACATCAAAGCGCAGGCGTTCTGCTGTGACATGTGACCCGCGCTGAGCTGTTTTCTCTCCAAGGACCTGACGCAGGGCAAAGTTCAGCAGGTGGGTGGCGCTGTGCTTCACCATACATGCCAGGCGCTGGCCCTGGGGGTAGAGAGAGGCCATAACAACATGACATCAGCGACTATTCATCACATAATATATTACAGGTCAGTAGGTATGTTAGCGCCCCCCACAGGACACTGCTCTGTCCTCTTTGTACAACAACAAGGTACACGAGACAGCAAACCAGCAGAAGCAAGGAAGAGATTAAACTAAGTCAAGTGTCCAAGTGATCAGGTTGTCAGCTATAAATACCTCATCCAGAAACAGCACAAGGCAATCCCCAACTCTCAGCGGTTCAGCGGCGGTGACTTCATGCACCACGTAACCTCCTGCCACGTGTACAGACTCCACCGGGAATAAGATGTCCTGTAGGGAGGGTACAGGGGCGTCAGACCACAGGGAGGAGTAGGAGGAATACAGAGCATATGGACGGATCCTGTTACCTGCTCCCCTTCTCGTATAAAGTACCCCAGATCACAGCTCTGCCCCCCCTGCTCAGCGTAGTAACAGGTCTGGTCCAGGATGACCCCGCAGCGCTGACCTCGGTCCACCTCTGACAACAGGGACTGGTCCTTGTACAGCATCAGTACGGTGGCCTGGCAGGGACCAAACACTGCAGGAAGGAGACATATAAGAGGATGATCCAGAGAGGAATGATCAACAATAAGGCAAAATGGCGGCCATCTTACCGTATCTCCCGTCAGCTCCAAGGCTGTAGTTGTATTTTGGTGAATCGTTGGTGCTGGAGACTCTCCTGCGCTGCAGCTCTGCCAGAGAGTGAACGTCCAGCTGCAGCCGGGTCGGGGTCTCATCCGCTTGTTGGTTTCTGACCTTCATCTACATGCAGAAAGCATGGAGGAAATAAATGTGATACCACAGTCTGGGAATTCATGAACAGAATGTCAGATCCACACTCCTGTACGTCCGACTTTGTGTCTGGCCAAAAGAAACTGTTTCCCCACGGAGAGGCTGCATACGGACACCGACAGTTTGCTTTTTAAACTGACTGTGGGAAGCCGTCCCCTATGCAGTTACTCCGGGAATTAGGATGGAAATCCAAGAGGTGAACAGCGGCTCAAGTGTGAATGGCCCCCCTTTAGCAGCGCTTTACAGCAGACACCAGCATAACAATACACTGATTGGCTAGTGGGGAGGGGGAGAGCTACAACTCTACAGATACAGAGGATCTGCAGCTGCAGGAGGTTGCAGTTTTCATTAAGGAAGTTGAAAGATGTGTAGGAGTGCTCACCTGCCACCTTGCAGCACACTACTGGTCTGGGCATCTTCTTCTCTGCAGGATCCCGCCGCACAATGTCAGTACGTCTTGACGCTGGCAGGAACAAGCTGCAATTGCACTGGTTCACCGCCCATCACCAGGATGGTACAGGAAGGTATGGAGTCTCTGCAACCACTGTGCTATGTTGGCATAAAGATGGCAGCCACCAGCATAGCACAGCGGTTAAGATGGCGTCCGCCATCTTTATTGTTATAATACTGCCTGAGGCCCAAGTGCCGGGCCAGATAACACAAGGTGGTGGGCTGAATTTGGCCTGCGGGCCTTGTGTTTGACATCTGTGCCCTATCGACTTCCCGCTACCAGTTGAAAAATTATGGTATTCACCAACACACTGTAGCAAACTTTTAGATTGATCATTGGTGTGGACAGTCACTGACCTCGGCTTCCTCCACAGCCAGCTGGTCAAGAGCCGCCATATCCAGGGAAAGCCCTCTCTCCTCCAACATCAATCCGATCAGATCGAGAGGGAAGCCCAGGTTCCTGTACAGAGACCAGGCCACGCCCACTGCGGAGAAAGCACAAGACGTAAGAGCGCAGAATGCCACAGTCACCCCCAAGTTGTCACATCACTTACCTGGAAATACCTTACTAGTCCCTCCTTGTTGAATAGTGCGGTCAATGATATGACGCCCCCGCTGGAGGGAGATCAGAAACGCCTCCTCGTTGTCATTCAAAATCCTCATGATCTAAACCACAACCAGAAACAGGTGAAAGTCATCTATACTCCTCAACACTGATAATGTAACACCAAGAATTGTGGAGATCCCAGGATGGACAGACCAGTAATGGAGACAATATATGAGTGCCATGACACCATGATACACTGCAGCAATCCCTCAGCAGCATGAGCAGGACTAGGTCAGGACAATTTCCAGATATTCTAGTAGGCATGAAGCATCACTAACCTGGGATTTCTCGCGCTGCAGCTCAGGATACGCCTCCCCCTGTAATATAACCACACAGCGATGAAGCATAATACAGGAGCTTATATCTGGTTGGTTTATGGGTGGGGGGCTCCACCTACCAGGATCTCCACCACCGTGGGAACCAAGGAGGACAACAAGCCTGGAGGAGCGTGGAGAACCTCAGAGGAGAAGCGGATGGCTCTGCGCAGGATGCGGCGTAGTATGAGTCTGAGAAGCAGAGAAGCCTTGGTTACATAGGGGCATCAATGGAGGTGGCAGCGGCCTCATATAGAAAATATACATTCTATGCTATAATACTCATACTGGAGGGCTTTTACAATGTACTGACCGACCAAGAGAACATCGCCCACGCCTGGCAAGGACCAGACTGACAGTAAATCACTCATGGAGTCTTGGCATATCCATGAAGATGAAAGGCAATGAATTACCCAATTTCTGGGATCTCTCCATTACCTAGAATCCAGAAATGGAGGACAAGATCTGTCAGCACTCACTCTGCTCCGGAGGGCCCTGGGTATACCCCATCAGCGATGCAGACCGCCAGAGTCCTGATGTGATCGGCCACCACACGATACGCCATGTCCACATGATGAGCGTCCTCCGTACCCAGTCTCCCCTGGTACGGAGGGGCCTGCGATCCCTAAGAAGCGAGATATTGGTTTGGGTCCTTCCAGAAGTGTCTACTCTAGATATCGGAGAATGTGATCTATAACACTCACCCTCTCGATGGCCCTCAGGATAGGTGTGAACAGGTCTGTGGCATAGTTGGAGCGTTTACCCTGAAGGACTGTGACCAATCTTTCTAGCCCCATCCCAGTGTCCACATGATGCCGCGGTAGCGGCCTGAGGCGTCCATCTGCCTCTCTGTCCAAAAATATATCAACACCAGGTTTTAGATTATCTGTTCTAATACACAAACACCTTGTTCTGGTGACATGTTATTGCAATTCAATGCCAGGATCTAGTTTCTTATTATACACCACAAATAGTGAGGACTTTATTATCCTGATCAGTCTACTACAAATTCAGGTTCTAGATGATCTAAAATAACTCCTCATTATAGGATCACCTGGCACCTCTTATGTTACATTAGGGATCTGTTCTAGATTATTATAATCTACCCGTAACACAATATGAACCCCGCACTGTATTCTAACCTAATACCCCAAATCTGGATCTAGGTAATCCTGACCTATTTGGAATAGTCTCCAAACAGGTTCTAGATTATGGAACCCAGGTAATCATGAATTATGTGTTAAAACTACCAGATACTCAGTAACACCAAGTGCACGAAAAAAGCGTGGGTGCCACACTAAAAAAAAACGTGCCCAGGATGCTTGCCAAAAAACGCACCCTTCCCCTAAAGGGGAGGGAGGTTCCTGACCAAACTCTTCCCCACAAGGACCAAAAGGTGACCGAGTGGGGTCGAGTAACCGATGGACCATCTGCCGGAGCAGAAGGTCCCCCAACGTCCGTTTTCCCCTCGGGCTGCCACCACCAAGGGTACCCAGGACTACCAGTCCTGTTTCTCTCCGGGCTGCCACCACCAGAGATACTCCTTGACTCAGGCAAAGAGGTCTGCGCCTGCCCCGGTTCCCCAGGACAGGTCGACTGACAGAGGAGAGAGACCCATTACAGGAGGAATCATCACAGAACAGAACATTCCCTCCAGTACTGGATTATGGTGACCCAGCTCTACAGTTTCCAGATTATCATCAACTGCCGGTACCGGCTACTGGACTCCATAGTCTAGAATTTACACTGCACACAGAACAGGGTTTAGAATTAAATTATCTTGAATAGCAGGTACTAGAAAGTAACCTACTTACATGAACACCAGGATCTAGGACCTGTCATACTACATGCACACCAGAATCTAGGACCTGTCATACTACATGCACACCAGAATCTAGAACCTGTCATACTACATGCACACCAGCATCTAGAACCTGTCATACTACATGCACACCAGAATCTAGGACCTGTCATACTACATGCACACCAGCATCTAGAACCTGTCATACTACATGCACACCAGCATCTAGAACCTGTCATACTACATGCACAACAGGATCTAGGACCTGTCATACTACATGCACACCAGAATCTAGGACCGGTCATACTACATGCACACCAGGATCTAGAACCTGTCATACTACATGCACACCAGGATCTAGAACCTGTCATACTACATGCACATCAGGATCTATAACCTGTCATACTACATGCACATCAGGATCTAGAACCTGTCATACTACATGCACATCAGGATCTAGAACCTGTCATACTACATGCACATCAGGATCTAGAACCTGTCATACTACATGCACATCAGGATCTAGAACCTGTCATACTACATGCACACCAGCATCTAGAACCTGTCATACTACATGCACACCAGCATCTAGAACCTGTCATACTACATGCACACCAGCATCTAGAACCTGTCATACTACATGCACAACAGGATCTAGGACCTGTCATACTACATGCACACCAGGATCTAGAACCTGTCATACTACATGCACACCAGCATCTAGAACCTGTCATACTACATGCACAACAGGATCTAGGACCTGTCATACTACATGCACACCAGAATCTAGGACCGGTCATACTACATGCACACCAGGATCTAGAACCTGTCATACTACATGCACACCAGGATCTAGAACCTGTCATACTACATGCACATCAGGATCTAGAACCTGTCATACTACATGCACATCAGCATCTAGGACCTGTCATACTACATGCACACCAGGATCTAGAACCTGTCATACTACATGCACATCAGGATCTAGAACCTGTCATACTACATGCACACCCGCATCTAGAACCTGTCATACTACATGCACACCAGCATCTAGAACCTGTCATACTACATGCACACCAGCATCTAGAACCTGTCATACTACATGCACACCAGCATCTAGAACCTGTCATACTACATGCACACCAGCATCTAGAACCTGTCATACTACATGCACAACAGGATCTAGGACCTGTCATACTACATGCACACCAGCATCTAGGACCTGTCATACTACATGCACACCAGGATCTAGGACCTGTCATACTACATGCACACCAGCATCTAGAACCTGTCATACTACATGCACACCAGGATCTAGAACCTGTCATACTACATGCACACCAGCATCTAGAACCTGTCATACTACATGTACAACAGGATCTAGGACCTGTCATACTACATGCACAACAGGATCTAGGACCTGTCATACTACATGCACACCAGGATCTAGAACCTGTCATACTACATGCACACCAGCATCTAGAACCTGTCATACTACATGCACACCAGCATCTAGAACCTGTCATACTACATGCACACCAGCATCTAGAACCTGTCATACTACATGCACAACAGGATCTAGGACCTGTCATACTACATGCACACCAGCATCTAGGACCTGTCATACTACATGCACACCAGGATCTAGGACCTGTCATACTACATGCACACCAGCATCTAGAACCTGTCATACTACATGCACACCAGGATCTAGAACCTGTCATACTACATGCACACCAGCATCTAGAACCTGTCATACTACATGTACAACAGGATCTAGGACCTGTCATACTACATGCACAACAGGATCTAGGACCTGTCATACTACATGCACACCAGCATCTAGGACCTGTCATACTACATGCACATCAGGATCTAGAACCTGTCATACTACATGCACATCAGGATCTAGAACCTGTCATACTACATGCACATCAGGATCTAGAACCTGTCATACTACATGCACACCAGCATCTAGAACCTGTCATACTACATGCACACCAGTATCTAGAACCTGTCATACTACATGCACATCAGGATCTAGAACCTGTCATACTACATGCACACCAGCATCTAGAACCTGTCATACTACATGCACACCAGCATCTAGAACCTGTCATACTACATGCACAACAGGATCTAGGACCTGTCATACTACATGCACACCAGAATCTAGGACCGGTCATACTACATGCACACCAGGATCTAGAACCTGTCATACTACATGCACACCAGGATCTAGAACCTGTCATACTACATGCACACCAGGATCTAGAACCTGTCATACTACATGCACATCAGGATCTAGAACCTGTCATACTACATGCACATCAGGATCTACAACCTGTCATACTACATGCACACCAGGATCTAGAACCTGTCATACTACATGCACATCAGGATCTACAACCTGTCATACTACATGCCCATCAGGATCTAGAACCTGTCATACTACATGCACATCAGGATCTAGAACCTGTCATACTACATGCACACCAGGATCTAAAACCTGTCATACTACATGCACATCAGGATCTAGAACCTGTCATACTACATGCACATCAGGATCTAGAACCTGTCATATTACATGCACATCAGGATCTAGAACCTGTCATACTACATGCACATCAGGATCTAGAACCTGTCATACTACATGCACATCAGGATCTAGAACCTGTCATACTACATGCACACCAGCATCTAGAACCTGTCATACTACATGCACACCAGCATCTAGAACCTGTCATACTACATGCACACCAGCATCTAGAACCTGTCATACTACATGCACACCAGCATCTAGAACCTGTCATACTACATGCACAACAGGATCTAGGACCTGTCATACTACATGCACACCAGCATCTAGAACCTGTCATACTACATGCACACCAGCATCTAGAACCTGTCATACTACATGCACAACAGGATCTAGGACCTGTCATACTACATGCACACCAGCATCTAGAACCTGTCATACTACATGCACACCAGCATCTAGAACCTGTCATACTACATGCACACCAGCATCTAGAACCTGTCATACTACATGCACACCAGCATCTAGAACCTGTCATACTACATGCACACCAGCATCTAGAACCTGTCATACTACATGCACACCAGCATCTAGAACCTGTCATACTACATGCACACCAGCATCTAGAACCTGTCATACTACATGCACACCAGCATCTAGAACCTGTCATACTACATGCACAACAGGATCTAGGACCTGTCATACTACATGCACACCAGCATCTAGGACCTGTCATAATACATGCACACCAGGATCTAGGACCTGTCATACTACATGCACACCAGCATCTAGAACCTGTCATACTACATGCACACCAGGATCTAGAACCTGTCATACTACATGCACACCAGCATCTAGAACCTGTCATACTACATGTACAACAGGATCTAGGACCTGTCATACTACATGCACAACAGGATCTAGGACCTGTCATACTACATGCACACCAGCATCTAGGACCTGTCATACTACATGCACATCAGGATCTAGAACCTGTCATACTACATGCACATCAGGATCTAGAACCTGTCATACTACATGCACATCAGGATCTAGAACCTGTCATACTACATGCACACCAGCATCTAGAACCTGTCATACTACATGCACACCAGCATCTAGAACCTGTCATACTACATGCACATCAGGATCTAGAACCTGTCATACTACATGCACACCAGCATCTAGAACCTGTCATACTACATGCACACCAGCATCTAGAACCTGTCATACTACATGCACAACAGGATCTAGGACCTGTCATACTACATGCACACCAGAATCTAGGACCGGTCATACTACATGCACACCAGGATCTAGAACCTGTCATACTACATGCACACCAGGATCTAGAACCTGTCATACTACATGCACATCAGGATCTAGAACCTGTCATACTACATGCACATCAGGATCTACAACCTGTCATACTACATGCACACCAGGATCTAGAACCTGTCATACTACATGCACATCAGGATCTACAACCTGTCATACTACATGCCCATCAGGATCTAGAACCTGTCATACTACATGCACATCAGGATCTAGAACCTGTCATACTACATGCACACCAGGATCTAAAACCTGTCATACTACATGCACATCAGGATCTAGAACCTGTCATACTACATGCACATCAGGATCTAGAACCTGTCATACTACATGCACACCAGCATCTAGAACCTGTCATACGACATGCACACCAGCATCTAGAACCTGTCATACTACATGCACACCAGCATCTAGAACCTGTCATACTACATGCACACCAGCATCTAGAACCTGTCATACTACATGCACAACAGGATCTAGGACCTGTCATACTACATGCACACCAGGATCTAGAACCTGTCATACTACATGCACACCAGCATCTAGAACCTGTCATACTACATGCACAACAGGATCTAGGACCTGTCATACTACATGCACACCAGCATCTAGAACCTGTCATACTACATGCACAACAGGATCTAGGACCTGTCATACTACATGCACACCAGGATCTAGAACCTGTCATACTACATGCACACCAGCATCTAGAACCTGTCATACTACATGCACAACAGGATCTAGGACCTGTCATACTACATGCACACCAGCATCTAGAACCTGTCATACTACATGCACACCAGCATCTAGAACCTGTCATACTACATGCACACCAGCATCTAGAACCTGTCATACTACATGCACACCAGCATCTAGAACCTGTCATACTACATGCACACCAGCATCTAGAACCTGTCATACTACATGCACACCAGCATCTAGAACCTGTCATACTACATGCACACCAGCATCTAGAACCTGTCATACTACATGCACACCAGCATCTAGAACCTGTCATACTACATGCACACCAGCATCTAGAACCTGTCATACTACATGCACAACAGGATCTAGGACCTGTCATACTACATGCACACCAGCATCTAGGACCTGTCATACTACATGCACACCAGGATCTAGGACCTGTCATACTACATGCACACCAGCATCTAGAACCTGTCATACTACATGCACACCAGGATCTAGAACCTGTCATACTACATGCACACCAGCATCTAGAACCTGTCATACTACATGTACAACAGGATCTAGGACCTGTCATACTACATGCACAACAGGATCTAGGACCTGTCATACTACATGCACACCAGCATCTAGGACCTGTCATACTACATGCACATCAGGATCTAGAACCTGTCATACTACATGCACATCAGGATCTAGAACCTGTCATACTACATGCACATCAGGATCTAGAACCTGTCATACTACATGCACATCAGGATCTAGAACCTGTCATACTACATGCACACCAGCATCTAGAACCTGTCATACTACATGCACACCAGCATCTAGAACCTGTCATACTACATGCACAACAGGATCTAGGACCTGTCATACTACATGCACACCAGAATCTAGGACCGGTCATACTACATGCACACCAGGATCTAGAACCTGTCATACTACATGCACACCAGGATCTAGAACCTGTCATACTACATGCACATCAGGATCTAGAACCTGTCATACTACATGCACATCAGGATCTACAACCTGTCATACTACATGCACACCAGGATCTAGAACCTGTCATACTACATGCACATCAGGATCTACAACCTGTCATACTACATGCCCATCAGGATCTAGAACCTGTCATACTACATGCACATCAGGATCTAGAACCTGTCATACTACATGCACACCAGGATCTAAAACCTGTCATACTACATGCACATCAGGATCTAGAACCTGTCATACTACATGCACATCAGGATCTAGAACCTGTCATACTACATGCACACCAGCATCTAGAACCTGTCATACTACATGCACACCAGCATCTAGAACCTGTCATACTACATGCACACCAGCATCTAGAACCTGTCATACTACATGCACACCAGCATCTAGAACCTGTCATACTACATGCACAACAGGATCTAGGACCTGTCATACTACATGCACACCAGGATCTAGAACCTGTCATACTACATGCACACCAGCATCTAGAACCTGTCATACTACATGCACAACAGGATCTAGGACCTGTCATACTACATGCACACCAGCATCTAGGACCTGTCATACTACATGCACAACAGGATCTAGGACCTGTCATACTACATGCACACCAGCATCTAGGACCTGTCATACTACATGCACACCAGGATCTAGAACCTGTCATACTACATGCACACCAGGATCTAGAACCTGTCATACTACATGCACACCAGGATCTAGAACCTGTCATACTACATGCACACCAGGATCTAGGATCTACCTGTTATACTGCATGCACACCAGGATCTAGGACCTACCTGTCATACTACATGCACAACAGGATCTAGGACCTGTCATACTACATGCACACCAGCATCTAGGACCTGTCATACTACATGCACAACAGGATCTAGGACCTGTCATACTACATGCACACCAGCATCTAGGACCTGTCATACTACATGCACACCAGGATCTAGAACCTGTCATACTACATGCACACCAGGATCTAGAACCTGTCATACTACATGCACACCAGGATCTAGAACCTGTCATACTACATGCACACCAGGATCTAGGATCTACCTGTTATACTGCATGCACACCAGGATCTAGGACCTACCTGCCATACTACATGGATACCAGATTTTAGGACCTACCTATTATACTGCATGAACACCAGGTTCCAGATCTCCACCACCTCAGGACTATCCCGATTCACCAGAGCTGCAGCATTTCGACCTCCAACGTGATCATAGTGAATCTCTGTGCAGGGCCCACAGGGGCCCGTGTCCCCCATTTCCCAGAAGTTTTCCTTCAGGCCAAATGGCAGGATACGTGATGGTGGTACACTGACAGGGAGACACAAATGATGAGGATCTCCGCTAATGCACATGAGGTCCTGAACATAAAATCTGAGAAGTCACCAAAGAACTTACCCCAGACTCAGCCAAATTTCCCTGGTCTCCTCATCTGCAGCAAGGCCAAGCTCTGGTTCTCCCTGAAAGTATGTGACATAGAGGCGATCAGGTGGGATCATGTACCCGACTGTCAGTAGCTCCCAGGCCATTCGGCACGCTTCATCCTGCAGGAACATGAAAAATACCAGATCATATTGAGGATGGGGCAGATATAATAACAGGGGGCAGATAATTGGTATGTGAAGTTATCAGATATAACAGGAGGCAGATAGCCAGTACGTGGTAGTATCAGATATAACAGGAGGCAGATAGCCGGTATGTGGTTGTATCAGATATAAAAGGGGGCAGATAGCCGGTATGTGGTTGTATCAGATATAAAAGGGGGCAGATAGCCGGTATGTGGTTGTATCAGATATAAAAGGGGGCAGATAGCCGGTATGTGGTTGTATCAGATATAAAAGGGGGCAGATAGCCGGTACGTGGTTGTATCAGATGTAACAGGGGGCAGATAGCCGGTACGTGGTTGTATCAGATATAACAGGGGGCAGATAGCCGGTACGTGGTTGTATCAGATGTAACAGGGGGCAGATAGCCGGTACGTGGTGGTATCAGATGTAACAGGAGACAGATAACCGATATGTGGTGGTATCAGATGTAACAGGGGGCAGATAGCCGGTATGTGGTTGTATCAGATGTAACGGGGCAGATAGCCGGTATGTGGTTGTATCAGATGTAATGGGGCAGATAGCCGGTACGTGGTTGTATCAGATGTAACAGGGGGCAGATAGCCGGTACGTGGTTGTATCAGATGTAACAGGGGGCAGATAGCCGGTACGTGGTTGTATCAGATGTAACAGGGGGCAGATAGCCGGTACGTGGTTGTATCAGATGTAACAGGGGGCAGATAGCCGGTACGTGGTTGTATCAGATGTAACAGGGGGCAGATAGCCGGTACGTGGTTGTATCAGATGTAACAGGGGGCAGATAGCCGGTACGTGGTTGTATCAGATGTAGCAGGGGGCAGATAGCCGGTACGTGGTTGTATCAGATGTAACAGGGGGCAGATAGCCGGTACGTGGTTGTATCAGATGTAACAGGGGGCAGATAGCCGGTACGTGGTTGTATCAGATGTAACAGGGGGCAGATAGCCGGTACGTGGTTGTATCAGATGTAACAGGGGGCAGATAGCCGGTACGTGGTGCAGGCAGGACCAGGGTTTATGGATTTCCTCCTATACCTTGAAGTAATCTCCAAACGACCAGTTCCCCAGCATCTCAAAGAAGGTGTGGTGGTAAACGTCTCGGCCCACGTCTTCCAGGTCGTTGTGTTTTCCTCCGGCTCGCACACACTTCTGACTGTTCACCACCCTGCGGTACTGAACCAGCTCACTCCGGGGATCCGCCGTCCCTAGGAAGATGGGCTTAAACTAGAGGAAAATATGAAGCGTCAGTCCCTGACCATAAAGATGAAGGAAGGGGGAGGGGCCATTGTATACAGAATGACATCTACTGGCAGCAGATTGAATTTGGGGTGTCTGTGACATAGTTCCCAATTGTCATGTGACCTTCAAGGGCGTGCACAGATGTGAAACGAATCTGATTTTCAGTGGCGCCATTAATAATAGTTGCCCCAGTGTAAGTGTATCTCTACCCTTAATCCGAGGTGAGGAGATACAGTGTGTTATAATCTACTACACATTATAATAACACAGTTCTGACACCTAGAACCCTCCTGTCAATCACCACAGTGGCTCCGCCCCACGGCTTCAAGCGCCTTGGCAACCTCAAAACACGCCCCCAACCTATAGCCAATAACGTGCTGCCCCGGACCCCACGTGACATCACCTGGTTCATGCCTGCATTAACGAAGAGCAGACTGGGATCTCCCCGTGGTCGCACTGAGGAGGACGGGACGTGCCGGTGTCCATGCCGCACCTCGAAATAGCTCAAGAAGGTGCTGCGGATGGCGGCAGAGGACGGGGAGGAAGCTGAGGATAAGGACCGGCGGTACAACGGCACCCGAGCGGCCAGTCCCCGGAGTAGGCGCAAGGGAGCCGCCATTTTACGAATGGCAAGGACGCATTGACTGGAACAGGGGGAGTGACATCACTTCCGGCCGATTCATGCGCATGTGCATTGCAGTTTATTTGGTTTAAAAGAAATGGAAAAGCTTTGAATTACGAAACTTTATTAAGAGGGTAACAAGAAGTAGATTTATCAGTTTGTGAGCATAATATCAATATTTATTTAGTAAATTTTGATATAAAATGGCTGAGGCCGCAGTGAGAGAGATGACGCAGCAAGAGACGGCTCAGATATTTCCACCATGGCCCCAGACGTTCGCCTGCCCTTGATGTTGGACACTCCAGGACCCACATGCATCAACCAATAGTCAATTGGGCTAGGGCCACACAGAAACTTCGGCTGTGACTCCTGTGACATGACCAAGTATCGCCATATCACCTTATTAATGGGAGTGACAGGATAAAGGCGATGCTGCAACCACTACTTGTTCTTGAAAAATAATCGAGAACGTTTCTAATATTTTTGTTTGCGATTCGCAGCACCCTCAGGTCTCAGGGGTGACGCATATTACTTACATGACATCACAGCCATCTTAGGAGTTGAGCCCAATGGTCCTCATTGCTGCACCCAGAGTACTGTCTCAGGCCCTGGACCCCTAGGTGTCTGTTCACATGTTGATTAAGCCTTCCATTGTTTTCAATAGGAAGCAGAGATCGAACCAAGGCGCTGATAATCTTAGCATCCTGCTTGACCTTCTGTGCTTGATTCAGCCACTGGTTAGTCCTGGGATTCGTATACTGGGATACCGTGTTGTGTTCTGTCCCATCTATGGGTGAGTTCACACTGAGTATACACCAGCTTATTCTGAACGTAAAACACGGTCAGAATAAGCAGCGTATAAAGCAGATCCCATTCATTTCTATGGGAGCCGGCAGACGAGCGCTCCCCATAGAAATGAATGGGCTGCTTTTTGCACTACGAGCAATCCCATTGAAGTGAATGGGAAGTGCCCGCGTGTACGGCTCGGCATGAGCAGAGCTTGCCGTACACGTGAGCGCTTCCCATTCACTTCAATGGGAGCACTCGTAGTGCAAAAAGCAGCCCATTCATTTCTATGGGGAGCGCTCGTCTGCCGGCTCCCATAGAAATGAATGGGATCTGCTTTATACGCTGCTTATTCTGACCGTGTTTTACGTTCAGAATAAGCTGGTGTATACTCAGTGTGAACTCACCGTAATACCGCCACAGAACTTGTCCTGCACTAGACGTCTCTCGCTGCACTACATTCAATGAAAGAACGGGCAAGTGATGAAGAGGGGAAAAAAAGGGAATCACAGGCCCCCCCAAAAAAGGGGAGGTGGAAGGAGATGGGTATCCATCCTCTTCTTCTTCAGTGTCCAAACAGTCCATAAATGAACGACCTCTGAGCAGGCCGTGGACCAGACCATATGGAATGTAATATAATATGGCGGCCGTTCCGTAGATGTAGTATGAAGATAACTTCTCTCCTCGCTGGATCAGTGAGGAGACTTCTTTGATAACGGTCGTATATAAAGTAGTATTTGTGAATCTGCAAACTCTGTGAACAAGCGATCGACCTCATTCACACACATGTAATAACATACACAAAAATCACTAAAAACCCAGACAAAGTACAAAGTCTACAATCACCAAGAACATCAATTCTAATTTCTCACAATCTGTTACGTAAAAAGAATAAAAAACAAATTTTCTTTCTAATTTTCACAAACATTTTAGGACTTTTCGGCACTAACCAAAAAGCTTTTAAACAAATAGCAAAAGAGCTACAAACACTGGTCACATGGTGCGTCTCCTGCGACCTCCCCTCCTCCGATCATCACCAATATCAGGGAGACGACACACAACACAGATTTATTATCTGACAGGAGGAATCATCACAGAACAGAAATTTCCCTCCAGATAACAGATCAGACATGTAGAAGAATCAGCAAATGCCCTTCATATATAATGATCCAGAAAAGAAAACAAGTCAGGAGAATACAAGAGAGACACATGGATTTACATAAACAGGAAGGGGCGGAGCTAACACCTACTCTGTAAAGTACCAGGAGAGGGCGGGGCTAACACCTACTCTCTGTACAGTACCAGGAGAGGGCGGAGCTAACTGACTTATTGGATGATATTTGGCTAGCATTCCTTCATACTTGGCTCTCATTCAGATGAATATATTTTGGCTGGATTTTCCAGCGTTATGTAAATATAGTGTAAGCTCAGCACTTCAGTGGAATGTGCATTTTGTGATACAATAGTTTTTTTTTTATGTTCACCACGTTTACTAAATCACAGCACGCCCTATCACGTCATATTATGCCACATTCTCCCTAATAGTCTATAACATAAACTGATGCATTTTCTTCCATTTTGATGTTTTGATATTTTGTCCTTTCTTGTTAAAGGAGGTGAGGCGGCTGCTCTTCGCATCTCTTACGAAAACTCCAGATAAAATACTGACCTTCATACACATCTACATACAGACATTAAGGGGCAAGGTTAAACACTCTACCATCCTTATGTTCTCCAGAAGTGATGGGGTTAAATTCTCTTCCATCCTTACCCTTAGTTCACATCTGTGTTTGATAATCCGTACGGCAAGTTCGCATGGGGACCCCCCCGAACGGAATACCAAACACATTGGCAAGTGGTGTGCAGTGAAAGCACAGGGACCCCATAGACTATAATGGGGTCCGTGTGCTTTCCGCACGCTGGCCGCACGAATCATGCGCCCATGAAAGTAGATCACGATCTACTTTTCTGTCCGCATGTTCCATGCAGAAACCGTGCGGAGAGCACACAGACCCCATTATAGTCTATGGGGTCCCTGTGCTTTCACTGCACACCGCTTGCCAATGCATTTGGTATTCCGTTTGGGGGGTGGTCCCATACGGACTCCCCAAACGGCTTACCAAACACAGATGTGAATGAGGCCTTAGCCTCACAGGGAACTCCCATTGAGCTCTGAACCTGCAGCCCCACAAGCAATATGTTCAGGTTTTTAATTTTGGCAAATGCTGAAAAGTCATAAACTGTTCTTAAAATTAGAAGCATAAAACATAAAGGTATTTTATAATATAATTTTGATCTGAGGATTATACTGTATGTGTTCTTGTCTTAAGCAACCGAAGGTCCACTTATACTTAGGAGAGAATAGAGGAAAGGGCCTAGATATTAATCGAAGGGAGAGGTTGTCAGAGCGACTTCACAGGGAACACCCGCTGAGCTCTGAACCTGCAGCCCCACAAGCAGAATGATCTCTGGATTTCTAATTAGGAAATGTAAAAAAAAAGCAATAAATATTTCATAAATATCAGATTTACAAGGTTCTGTGTACCTGGATGTGTTCACTGCTCACATCCATAGATTGTATTTTCTACCATAGCGCACAGACAATGCTATTGAATGGGGCAGTGACCTCATCCTTGTGTGGTCTTCATCACTGAAACAGTGTGCTCCATCACGTGCCGTATAATGTCTGATATTTCCACAGAGGCTTTATAACTTAGGACATGTTTCCTACTTCCATCCTCATAAGTAGAGATGAGCGAGTACTGTTCGGATCAGCCGATCCGAACAGCACGCTCGCATAGAAATGAATGGACGTAGCTGGCACGCGGGGGGTTAAGCGGCCGGCCGCCGTCAAAGTGGAAGTACCAGGTGCTTCCATTCATTTCTATGGAGCGTGCTGTTCGGATCGGCTGATCCCAACAGTACTCGCTCATCTCTACTCATAAGCCCTCCTCCTCCTCGCATCTCCTAACTGACCCCAGATGAAGACTGGTTGCTTCCTAAAGCCCCTCCATGAGGCCAACCCTTCCTCCTTCCTCACCCTTCGGAGTTTCTTGTCCTTTTATCTGCAGCTTCAACTAGGGTGAGTGAAAGCAGCCAAGATCTTATCGTATAGCTCTATAACAGTGGAGAGAGCAGAGGGTTTGGAGCTCTGTATCAGACAGCAGATTAATCCATTAACAGCAGTGATGGAATCCAAACCATATAGAGAACATAAAGATGAACGCCCAAACAGTAGCAAGATATTGACCTCATTCATGACCTTCTGGGAGCCCCATCAGATAGAACATCTACAAGGACGACACTTTCTAATTTTTACAAATTTTTTAGGACCTTTCAGCAGTGTTTGCCAAAAAGCTTTTAAACAAATAGCAAAAGAGCTACAAACACTGGTCACATGATGCGTCTCCTGCAACCTCCCCTCCTCCGATCATCACCAATATCAGGGAGAGGACACACAACACAGATTTATTATCTGACAGGAGGAATCATCACAGAACAGAAATTTCCCTGCAGATAACAGATCAGACATGTAGAAGAATCAGCAAATGCCCTTCATATATAATAATCCAGAAGAGAAAACAAGTCAGGAGGATACAAGAGAGACACATTGATTTACATAAACAGGAAAGGGCGGAGCTAACACCTACTCTGTAAAGTACCAGGAGAGGGCGGGGCTAACACCTACTCTCTGTACAGTTCCAGGAGAGGGCGGGGCTATCCCATGTACATGTATAGAAAACCTTGTAAATCTGATATTTAACATAATTTGATGCTTTTCTACATTTTCATAGTGTCTGAGATCCTTCTGCTTGTGAGGCTGCAGGTTCAGAGCTCAGTGGGGGTTCCATGTGAAGCTCTTCTGTCTCCAACTTCTCTCTATACTCAGACCTGTGTGTATAGATTACTCTTTCTTTTGCACTGTTGTTTTCTGTGGGAAGAGTAAGGGCTAGTTCACACGGAGTTTTTTGGCAGCAGATTTTGACGTGGAATCTGCCTCAAAATCTGCTCCATTGGAAACCGCTCACTTCTTTTTTCCTCTAGTTAGTAGTGGAAAAAAGAAGCGACACACCCTATCTTGCCGCGGATAACACGGCCGAATCAGCTGCAGCTTGAGACACACTCCAGTGTAGGCCCATTCATTCAGGCCTGCACAGTAGCGGGATGCCACATTAGAATGCCAATGCTCGCGGAATGTTCACATGGTGGAAAAGGTTTCGTGTGAACATACCCTAAGACTGTCTTTTATGACAACCAATGGAGCACACTGGACATTTTACAAAGCACCAGTTCCAAAAACAAAAAAACACGTCCGAACTTTTTGTTTCTATTTTTATCAATTTCTTGAGGCTTTTCAGCATTTAGTAAAAAGCTTTTAAACAAATAGCAAAAGAGCTACAAACACTGGTCACATGATGCGTCTCTTGCGACCTCCCCTCCTCCGATCACCACCAATATCAGGGAGAGGACACACAACACAGATTTATTATCTGACAGGAGGAATCATCACAAGAACAGAAATTTCCCTCCAGATAACAGATCAGACATGTAGAAGAATCAGCAAATGCCCTTCATATATAATAATCCAGAAGAGAAAACAAGTCAGGAGGATACAAGAGAGACACATGGATTTGCATTTAAACATGAAGGGGCGGAGCTAACCTACTACTGTCTGGTCCCGCCCACCCCTCCTACTGTTTGTAAATCAGAGCTCCCTAATCTTTCTTGTCACATGGACCAGTTCCAAGCAAGGCCATTCTCTTAAATCCTGGGAATTACTTATTGGAAAATTGTCCTGCTTGGCTCTGGACTGGCTATTAGCTAGTGTAGGGTCAGGGTGCGGGGCCACCAGCAATGTGCTCTCAATGGCTCCCTCCAGCTTTCATATCACTGGTTCTTGGACGTAAGACCTGGTCTGTGTCAATGCTGGATTTCCTGGCCGATGCATTATACAGGGAGTGATACTCCTATCATTATAGTTATGTAAGATGCTAGGAGCTACTGCCTATCAGTGACATAGTGATTGAAGTATGGGACAGGATATCGCTGGTAAGCAGGGACTCCTACCATATATATATATATATATATATATATATATATATATATATATACACACACACACACACACAACTATATTATAGGAGTAGTACTCCCTGCATAATGCACCGGCCAGGAAATCCGGCATTGACACCAACAAAGTCTCCAAGATCCAGTAATGCGAAGGCGCAGCTTCCAGTGAGCAGTGTGTACCAGGATGGGTGAGGCTAACCCTCCTATAATTAAGTGCTGGAGCTCTCTCTCCTACTGTCTGTAGACCTCATTTTTGCACTGATGTTGATCCTTTTAGGGCGGTGCTAATCCTCCTACTATTTGTAGATTACCAGGAGGGGGCAAACCTATAGCAACTGCAGAATACACCAAGACCGTGAACCTACCTATAGTAACTACAGAATACACCGAGACTGTGAACCTACCTATAGTAACTACAGAACACACCGAGACTGTGAACCTACCTATAGTAACTACAGAATACACAGAGACCATGGACCTACCTATAATAACTACAGAATACACCGAGACTGTGAACCTACCTATAGTAACTACAGAACACACCGAGACTGTGAACCTACTTATAGTAACTACAGAACACACCGAGACTGTGAACCTACCTATAGTAACTACAGAATACACCGAGACTGTGAACCTACCTATAGTAACTACAGAATACACCCAGACCATGGACCTACCTATAGCAACTACAGAATACACCAAGACCATGAACCTACCTATAGTAACTACAGAATATACCGAGACCATGAACCTACCTATAGTAACTGCAGAATACACCAAGACCATGAACCTACCTATAGTAACTACAGAATACACCCAGACTGTGAACCTACTTACAGTAACTACAGAATACACCCAGACCATGAACCTACCTACAGTGGGGCAAAAAAGTATTTAGTCAGTCACCAATAGTGCAAGTTCCACCACTTAAAAAGATGAGGCGTCTGTAATTTACATCATAGGTAGACCTCAACTATGAGAGACAAAATGAGAAAACAAATCCAGAAAATCACATTGTCTGATTTTGTAAGAATTTATTTGCAAATTATGGTGGAAAATAAGTATTTGGTCAGTAACAAAATTTCATCTCAATACTTTGTTATATATCCTTTGTTGGCAATGACAGAGGTCAGACGTTTTCTGTAAGTCTTCACAAGGTTGGCTCACACTGTTGTTGGTATGTTGGCCCATTCCTCCATGCAGATCTCCTCTAGAGCAGTGATGTTTTGGGGCTGTCGCTTGGCAACACGGACTTTCAACTCCCTCCAAAGGTTTTCTATAGGGTTGAGATCTGGAGACTGGCTAGGCCACTCCAGGACCTTGAAATGCTTCTTACAAAGCCACTCCTTCGTTGCCCTGGCGGTGTGCTTTGGATCATTGTCATGTTGAAAGACCCAGCCACGTTTCATCTTCAATGCCCTTGCTGATGGAAGGAGGTTTGTACTCAAAATCTCACGATACATGGCCCCATTCATTCTTTCATGTACCCGGATCAGTCGTCCTGGCCCCTTTGCAGAGAAACAGCCCCAAAGCATGATGTTTCCACCCCCATGCTTTACAGTAGGTATGGTGTGTAATGGATGCAACTCAGTATTCTTTTTCCTCCAAACACGAAAAGTTGTGTTTCTACCAAACAGTTCCAGTTTGGTTTCATCAGACCATAGGACATTCTCCCAATACTCTTCTGGATCATCCAAATGCTCTCTAGCAAACTTCAGACGGGCCCGGACATGTACTGGCTTAAGCAGTGGGACACCTCTGGCACTGCAGGATCTGAGTCCCTGGCGGCGTAGTGTGTTACTGATGGTAGGCTTTGTTACATTGGTCCCAGCTCTCTGCAGTTCATTCACTAGGTCCCCCTGCGTGGTTCTGGGATTTTTGCTCACCGTTCTTGTGATCATTTTGACCCCACAGGGTGAGATTTTGCGTGGAGCCCCAGATCGAGGGAGATTATCAGTGGTCTTGTATGTCTTCCATTTTCTAATTATTGCTCCCACAGTTGATTTCTTCAATCCAAGCTGGTTGCCTATTGCAGATTCAGTCTTCCCAGCCTGGTGCAGGGCTACAATTTTGTTTCTGGTGTCCTTTGACAGCTCTTTGGTCTTCACCATAGTGGAGTTTGGTGTCTGACTGACTGAGGGTGTGCACAGGTGTCTTTTTATACTGATAAGTTTAAACAGGTTCCATTACTACAGGTAATGAGTGGAGGAAAGAGGAGACTCTTAAAGAAGAAGTTACAGATCTGTGAGAGCCAGAAATCTTGATTGTTTGTAGGTGACCAAATACTTATTTTCCACCATAATTTGCAAATAAATTCTTACAAAATCAGACAATGTGATTTTCTGGATTTGTTTTCTCATTTTGTCTCTCATAGTTGAGGTCTACCTATGATGTAAATTACAGACGCCTCATCTTTTTAAGTGGTGGAACTTGCACTATTGGTGACTGACTAAATACTTTTTTGCCCCACTGTATAGTAACTACAGAATACACAGAGACCATGAACCTACCTATAGTAACTACAGAATACACCGAGACCGTGAACCTACCTATAGTAACTACAGAATACACCGGGACCATGAACCTACCTATAGTAACTACAGAATACACCGAGACTGTGAACCTACCTATAGTAACTACAGAATACACCGGGACCATGAACCTACCTATAGTAACTACAGAATACACCAAGACTGTGAACCTACCTATAGTAACTACAGAATACACAGAGACCATGAACCTACCTATAGTAACTACAGAATACACCAAGACTGTGAACCTACCTATAGTAACTACAGAATACACCGAGACCGTGAACCTACCTATAGTAACTACAGAATATACCGAGACCATGAACCTACCTATAGTAACTACAAAATACACCCAGACCATGGACCTACCTATAGTAACTACAGAATACACCCAGACCATGAACCTACCTATAGTAACTACAGAATATACCGAGACCGTGAACCTACCTATAGTAACTACAGAATACACAGAGACCATGAACCTACCTATAATAACTACAGAATACACAGAGACCGTGAACCTACCTATAGTAACTACAGAATACACAGAGACCGTGAACCTACCTATAGTAACTACAGAATACACAGAGACCGTGAACCTACCTATAGTAACTACAGAATACACAGAGACCGTGAACCTACCTATAATAACTACAGAATACACCGAGACCATGAACCTACCTATAGTAACTACAGAATACACCGAGACCATGAACCTACCTATAGTAACTACAGAATACACCGAGACCGTGAACCTACCTATAGTAACTACAGAATACACAGAGACCATGAACCTACCTATAATAACTACAGAATACACCGAGACCGTGAACCTACCTATAGTAACTACAGAATACACAAAGACCATGAACCTACCTATAATAACTACAGAATACACCGAGACCGTGAACCTACCTATAGTAACTACAGAATACACAGAGACCATGAACCTACCTATAATAACTACAGAATACACCGAGACCGTGAACCTACCTATAGTAACTACAGAATACACAAAGACTGTGAACCTACCTATAGTAACTACAGAATACACAGAGACTGTGAACCTACCTATAGTAACTACAGAATACACCGAGACTGAACCTACCTATAGTAACTACAGAATACACAGAGACTGTGAACCTCCCTATAGTAACTACAGAATACACAGAGACTGTGAACCTCCCTATAGTAACTACAGAATACACAAAGACTGTGAACCTACCTATAGTAACTACAGAATACACAGAGACTGTGAACCTACCTATAGTAACTACAGAATACACCGAGACTGAACCTACCTATAGTAACTACAGAATACACCGAGACTGAACCTACCTATAGCAACTACAGAATACACAGAGACTGTGAACCTCCCTATAGTAACTACAGAATACACAGAGACCGTGAACCTACCTATAGTAACTACAGAATACACCGAGACCGTGAACCTACCTATAGTAACTACAGAATACACAGAGACCATGAACCTACCTATAATAACTACAGAATACACCGAGACCGTGAACCTACCTATAGTAACTACAGAATACACAAAGACCATGAACCTACCTATAATAACTACAGAATACACCGAGACCGTGAACCTACCTATAGTAACTACAGAATACACAGAGACCATGAACCTACCTATAATAACTACAGAATACACCGAGACCGTGAACCTACCTATAGTAACTACAGAATACACAAAGACTGTGAACCTACCTATAGTAACTACAGAATACACAGAGACTGTGAACCTACCTATAGTAACTACAGAATACACCGAGACTGAACCTACCTATAGTAACTACAGAATACACAGAGACTGTGAACCTCCCTATAGTAACTACAGAATACACAGAGACTGTGAACCTCCCTATAGTAACTACAGAATACACAAAGACTGTGAACCTACCTATAGTAACTACAGAATACACAGAGACTGTGAACCTACCTATAGTAACTACAGAATACACCGAGACTGAACCTACCTATAGTAACTACAGAATACACCGAGACTGAACCTACCTATAGCAACTACAGAATACACAGAGACTGTGAACCTCCCTATAGTAACTACAGAATACACAGAGACCGTGAACCTACCTATAGTAACTACAGAATACACCGAGACCGTGAACCTACCTATAGTAACTATAGAATACACCCAGACCGTGAACCTACCTATAGTAACTACAGAATACACAGAGACCGTGAACCTACCTATAGTAACTACAGAATACACAGAGACCATGGACCTACCTATAGTAACTGCAGAATACACAGAGACCATGAACCTCCCTATAGTAACTACAGAATACACAGAGACCATAGACCTACCTATAGTAACTGCAGAATACACAGAGACCGTGAACCTACCTATAGTAACTACAGAATACACCCAGACCATGAACCTACCTATAGTAACTACAGAATACACAGAGACCATGAACCTACCTATAGTAACTACAGAATATACCCAGACCATGGACCTACCTATAGTAACTACAGAATACACAGAGACCGTGAACCTACCTATAGTAACTACAGAATACACCCAGACTGTGAACCTCCCTATAGTAACTACAGAATACACAGAGACCGTGAACCTACCTATAGTAACTACAGAATATACCGAGACCATGAACCTCCCTATAGTAACTACAGAATACACCCAGACCATGGACCTACCTATAGTAACTACAGAATATACCCAGACCATGAACCTACCTATAGTAACTACAGAATATACCGAGACCATGAACCTACCTATAGTAACTACAGAATATACCGAGACCATGAACCTACCTATAGTAACTACAGAATACACAGAGACCATGGACCTAACTATAGTAACTACAGAATACACCCAGACCATGAACCTACCTATAGTAACTACAGAATACACCCAGACCATGGACCTACCTATAGTAACTACAGAATACACCCAGACCATGAACCTACCTATAGTAACTACAGAATACACCCAGACCATGAACCTACCTATAGTAACTACAGAATACACAGAGACCATGAACCTACCTATAGTAACTACAGAATATACCCAGACCATGGACCTACCTATAGTAACTACAGAATACACAGAGACCGTGAACCTACCTATAGTAACTACAGAATACACCCAGACTGTGAACCTCCCTATAGTAACTACAGAATACACAGAGACCGTGAACCTACCTATAGTAACTACAGAATACACAGAGACCATGGACCTACCTATAGTAACTACAGAATACACAGAGACCGTGAACCTCCCTATAGTAACTACAGAATACAGAGACCGTGAACCTACCTATAGTAACTACAGAATATACCCAGACCATGAACCTCCCTATAGTAACTACAGAATACACCCAGACCGTGAACCTACCTATAGTAACTACAGAATATACCGAAACCATGAACCTCCCTATAGTAACTACAGAATACACAGAGACCGTGAACCTACCTATAGTAACTACAGAATACACCCAGACCATGGACCTACCTATAGTAACTACAAAATACACCCAGACCATGAACCTACCTATAGTAACTACAGAATACACAGAGACTGTGAACCTCCCTATAGTAACTACAGAATACACCCAGACCATGAACCTACCTATAGTAACTACAGAATATACCGAGACCATGAACCTACCTATAGTAACTACAAAATACACCCAGACCATGGACCTACCTATAGTAACTACAGAATACACCCAGACCATGAACCTACCTATAGTAACTACAGAATATACCGAGACCGTGAACCTACCTATAGTAACTACAGAATACACCCAGACCATGGACCTACCTATAGTAACTACAGAATATACCCAGACCATGAACCTACCTATAGTAACTACAGAATATACCGAGACCATGAACCTACCTATAGTAACTACAGAATATACCGAGACCATGAACCTACCTATAGTAACTACAGAATACACAGAGACCATGGACCTAACTATAGTAACTACAGAATACACCCAGACCATGAACCTACCTATAGTAACTACAGAATACACCCAGACCATGGACCTACCTATAGTAACTACAGAATACACCCAGACCATGAACCTATAGTAACTACAGAATACACCCAGACCATGAACCTACCTATAGTAACTACAGAATACACCCAGACCATGAACCTACCTATAGTAACTACAGAATACACCCAGACCATAAACCTACCTATAGTAACTACAGAATACACAGAGACCATGAACCTACCTATAGTAACTACAGAATATACCCAGACCATGGACCTACCTATAGTAACTACAGAATACACAGAGACCGTGAACCTACCTATAGTAACTACAGAATACACCCAGACTGTGAACCTCCCTATAGTAACTACAGAATACACAGAGACCGTGAACCTACCTATAGTAACTACAGAATACACAGAGACCATGGACCTACCTATAGTAACTACAGAATACACAGAGACCGTGAACCTACCTATAGTAACTACAGAATACACAGAGACCGTGAACCTCCCTATAGTAACTACAGAATACAGAGACCGTGAACCTACCTATAGTAACTACAGAATATACCCAGACCATGAACCTCCCTATAGTAACTACAGAATACACCCAGACCGTGAACCTACCTATAGTAACTACAGAATATACCGAGACCATGAACCTCCCTATAGTAACTACAGAATACACAGAGACCGTGAACCTACCTATAGTAACTACAGAATACACCCAGACCATGGACCTACCTATAGTAACTACAAAATACACCCAGACCATGAACCTACCTATAGTAACTACAGAATACACAGAGACTGTGAACCTCCCTATAGTAACTACAGAATACACCCAGACCATGAACCTACCTATAGTAACTACAGAATATACCGAGACCATGAACCTACCTATAGTAACTACAAAATACACCCAGACCATGGACCTACCTATAGTAACTACAGAATACACCCAGACCATGAACCTACCTATAGTAACTACAGAATATACCGAGACCGTGAACCTACCTATAGTAACTACAGAATACACCCAGACCATGGACCTACCTATAGTAACTACAGAATACACAGAGACCATGGACCTACCTATAGTAACTGCAGAATACACAGAGACCGTGAACCTACCTATAGTAACTGCAGAATACACCCAGACCATGAACCTACTTATAGTAACTACAGAATATACCGAGACCGTGAACCTACCTATAGTAACTACAGAATACACAGAGACCATGAACCTACCTATAGTAACTACAGAATACACAGAGACCATGAACCTACCTATAGTAACTACAGAATACACCCAGACCATGGACCTACCTATAGTAACTACAGAATATACCCAGACCATGAACCTACCTATAGTAACTACAGAATATACCGAGACCATGAACCTACCTATAGTAACTACAGAATACACAGAGACCATGAACCTACCTATAGTAACTGCAGAATACACAGAGACCATGAACCTACCTATAGTAACTACAGAATACACCCAGACCATGAACCTACCTATAGTAACTACAGAATATACCGAGACCATGGACCTACCTATAGTAACTACAGAATACACCCAGACCATGGACCTACCTATAGTAACTACAGAATACACAGAGACCATGGACCTACCTATAGTAACTACAGAATATACCGAGACCGTGAACCTACCTATAGTAACTACAGAATACACCCAGACCATGAACCTACCTATAGTAACTACAGAATACACAGAGACCATGGACCTACCTATAGTAACTACAGAATACACCCAGACCATGAACCTACCTATAGTAACTACAGAATATACCCAGACCATGGACCTACCTATAGTAACTACAGAATACACCCAGACCATGGACCTACCTATAGTAACTACAGAATATACCCAGACCATGGACCTACCTATAGTAACTACAGAATATACCCAGACCATGGACCTACCTATAGTAACTACAGAATACACAGAGACCATGAACCTACTTATAGTAACTACAGAATATACCCAGACCATGGACCTACCTATAGTAACTACAGAATACACTGTCTACTCTACACAGTCACTACAGTCCACATTGGAGTTGGTTCTAGCAGGTTCTCCTTTTGGCATCTCCATATTAGGCCCATGTCCCCCCTTCCCCTTGCTCACACCTGCTGCCCCAGCCTCTCTCAGCCTCTCTCGGTCTCTGGTCACTGTCGCTACCTTTGCCTGCATAATATTGTTTGGTACAAGCCGGACTAGCTCCGCCCACAACCCCCTGATCACGTGGTCACGACGTAATTTGGCCCACTAGGTAATAGCGTCTCCCGAGTGGGCGGGGTCGGTAGTGCAGCCTGTTCATTACGGAATCTGACGTCACACCTGTAGCTCCAGCCTTTTACCGATTGGATTTCTTTTTAGTTGTTTTACACATGTGACCGAGCACATGACACTGACGTCATCAAAGGTCCTTTTTTTTTGTACATCGGTTTTCCCTGAAATCCTGTGAAGCCCCGCCCCTTCCAGGGTTCATGAACCTCGCGAGAACAGCTCGAGACGGGAGGGCAATGATGGGTAAGTGTATATATGAATATGTAAGTAAATACGTAGGTACAAGACACGATCAGACCCCCCAAATACACAGACCCCTGTACAAGAGACCATCAGCGCCCCCCCCAATACACAGACCCCTGTACAAGAGACCATCAGCCCCCCAATACACAGACCCCTGTACAAGAGACCATCAGCCCCCCCAATACACAGACCCCTGTACAACAGACCATCAGCCCCCCAATATACAGACCCCTGTACAAGAGACCATCAGCCCCCCAATACACAGACCCCCGTACAAGAGACCATCAGCCCCCCAATACACAGACCCCTGTACAAGAGACCATCAGCCCCCCAATATACAGACCCCTGTACAAGAGACCATCAGCCTCCCCAATATACAGACTACTGTACAAGAGACCATCAGCCCCCCCCCAATACACAGACCCCTGTACAAGAGACCATCAGCCCCCCAATACACAGACCCCTGTACAAGAGACCATCAGCGCCCCCCCAATACACAGACCCCTGTACAAGAGACCATCAGCCCCCCAATACACAGACCCCTGTACAAGAGACCATCAGCCCCCCAATACACAGACCCCTGTACAAGAGACCATCAGCCCCCCCAAATACACAGACCCCTGTACAAGAGACCATCAGCCCCCCCAAATACACAGACCCCTGTACAAGAGACCATCAGCCCCCCCCAATACACAGACTCCTGTACAAGAGACCATCAGCCCCCCAATACTCAGACCCCTGTACAAGAGACCATCAGCCCCCCCCAATACACAGACTCCTGTACAAGAGACCATCAGCCCCCCCCCCCAATACACAGACCCCTGTACAAGAGACCATCAGACCCCCAATACACAGACCCCTGTACAAGAGACCATCAGACCCCCACTACACAGACCCCTGTACTAGAGACCATCAGCCCCCCCCCAATACACAGACCCCTGTACAAGACACCATCAGACCCCCAATACACAGACCTCTGTACAAGAGACCATCAGCCCCCCCAATACACAGACCCCTGTACAAGAGACCATCAGCCTCCAATACACAGACCCCTGTACAAGAGACCATCAGACCCTGTACAAGAGACCATCAGCCCCCCCAATACACAGACCCCTGTACAAGAGACCATCAGCCCCCCAATACACAGACCCCTGTACAAGAGACCATCAGACCCCCAATACACAGACCTCTGTACAAGAGACCATCAGCCCCCCAATACACAGACCACTGTACAAGAGACCATCAGCCCCCCCCCAATACACAGACTCCTGTACAAGAGACCATCAGCCCCCCAATACTCAGACCCCTGTACAAGAGACCATCAGCCCCCCAATACACAGACTCCTGTACAAGAGACCATCAGCCCCCCCAAATACACAGACACCTGTACAAGAGACCATCAGACCCCCAATACACAGACCCCTGTACAAGAGACCATCAGACCCCCACTACACAGACCCCTGTACTAGAGACCATCAGCCCCCCCAATACACAGACCCCTGTACAAGAGACCATCAGCCCCCCCAATACACAGACCCCTGTACAAGAGACCATCAGCCCCCCAATACACAGATCCCTGTACAAGAGACCATCAGCCCCCCAATACACAGACCCCTGTACAAGAGACCATCAGCCCCCCAATACACAGACTCCTGTACAAGAGACGATCAGCCCCCCAAATACACAGACCCCTGTACAAGAGACCATCAGCCCCCCCAATACACAGACCCCCGTACAAGAGACCATCAGCCCCCCCAATACACAGACCCCTGTACAAGAGACCATCAGCCCCCCAATACACAGATCCCTGTACAAGAGACCATCAGCCCCCCAATACACAGACCCCTGTACAAGAGACCATCAGCCCCCCAATATACAGACTCCTGTACAAGAGACCATCAGCCCCCCAATATACAGACCCCTGTACAAGAGACCATCAGCCTCCCCAATATACAGACTCCTGTACAAGAGACCATCAGCCCCCCCCCCAATACACAGACCCCTGTACAAGAGACCATCAGCCCCCCAATACACAGACCCCTGTACAAGAGACCATCAGCCCCCCAATACACAGACCCCTGTACAAGAGACCATCAGCCCCCCCAATACACAGACCCCTGTACAAGAGACCATCAGCCCCCCAATACACAGACCCCTGTACAAGAGACCATCAGACCCCCAATACACAGACCTCTGTACAAGAGACCATCAGCCCCCCCCAATACTCAGACCCCTGTACAAGAGACCATCAGCCCCCCAATACACAGACCCCTGTACAAGAGACCATCAGCCCCCCCAAATACACAGACCCCTGTACAAGAGACCATCAGCCCCCCCCCCAATACACAGACTCCTGTACAAGAGACCATCAGCCCCCCAATACTCAGACCCCTGTACAAGAGACCATCAGTCCCCCCCCAATACACAGACTCCTGTACAAGAGACCATCAGCCCCCCCAAATACACAGACCCCTGTACAAGAGACCATCAGCCCCCCCCCCCAATACACAGACTCCTGTACAAGAGACCATCAGCCCCCCCCCAATACACAGACTCCTGTACAAGAGACCATCAGCCCCCCCAAATACACAGACCCCTGTACAAGAGACCATCAGCCCCCCCCCCAATACACAGACTCCTGTACAAGAGACCATCAGCCCCCCAATACTCAGACCCCTGTACAAGAGACCATCAGCCCCCCCCCCCAATACACAGAGAGAGGGGGGGGGGGGGTCCTTGTTTTATCATGAGATGTTTCAACAATTTTCCTGTTTCAGATTAGAAGCCTCTGAGAGGTGAAGGCTGATTGTCGAACATTCCGGACGCGGATCTTTGATGCCTCACAGATCATCATGACAATTGGGGCTTCTACCGGTGTAAATAATCTTATTTTTTGAATATCGGACGCCCCCTCCCCCCCACACAAACTTTAATAATGATGCGATATTGGGGCGAGATCCCAGTGCCTGCTGGACAGGCCAGCCGTAATTCCTTTGACTTGCTGCAGAGAGAGTTTCGCACTGTGGAGATGCAGGAGCCCCCGCTGCACCAGCCCTCTGCCAACAGACCGAGAGCCACCACCATGTTGGACATTCCCTCAGAGCCCTGCAGCCTCACCATACACACCATCCAGCTGATACAGCATAACCGCAAGCTGCGCAGTCTCATCGGTGCGGCCCAGACTCAGACTCAGCAACCAGTGGAAGGAATAAAAGTGGAGGAAAGCGAGCCCCTCCCCCAACGACCACCTTCTCCAGCACTCCCAGATGACCTGTTGCCGCAGGATTGCAAAATGCCCAAACTGCCTTTCCAGCTGCGACACAGCGATCCAGAGAGCGACTTCTACCGGTATGGTGACCTCCCTGTGCAAGGGCCATAGAGCTATGAATTAGTAGTGTATGGCCTTAATGTGAAGCCTCCAGCAGGGGGACAACAAGCGGGAAAGGAGTCTGTCAGCAATGTCAGGACTAGCTGGTGCTCACTGATAGTTACTAGAGATGAGCGAACACTGCTCGGATCAGCCGATCCGAACAGCACGCACCCATAGAAATGAATGGAAGCACCTGTGACGCCGGCCGCCAGCAAAGTCAGCATCACAGGTGCTTCCATTCATTTCTATGGGTGCGTGCTGTTCGGATCGGCTGACCCGAACAGTGTTCGCTCATCTCTAATAGTTACCTTTTATCATTATATTTATCATTAGAGTAGTAATCTTAGGCTCCCATGATGTAGGTAACTAGTAGTGAACACGGGGGAGTTGGGGTAAGTACCCTTAGGCTGAGTTCACACTGAGTTTTTTGGTCAGGATTTTGTGGCGGAATCCTGACCAAAAAAACGGCTCCCATTAAAATCAATGGGAGCTGGTCATTTCTCTTTTCCGCACGGTCTGTTCTGGCTCCCGGAAAAAAGAAGCGACATGCTCGTTCTACAGGCGGATGCCGCGGATGGTTCAACCTCGGATGTCCGCCTGAAGACACTCCCTCCCGACTAGGCCTATTGAATTGGGCCTAATCTGGAGTGGAGAGCCGCGACTGGATGCCGGTACACTGCATTGGCATCCAGTCGCAGCTACCGTTATCTGAGGTGGCCTCTGCCTCAAATTCTGGACCAAAAAACCCTTTGTGAACTCAGCCTAACTCTATCTAGCACCGTCAGCAGTTTTGAGCGGTTATCACTGCTGTTAGGTTCCCCCAGTAATGCAGGGCCTGAGGGCTGCTAGTCCCCCACTACTTTCTTTAGATTCCATGCCAGTACTGATCTATTTAGGGTACAACCGAATGAGGTGTCTGTGTTCCTCTGCCACTGTATTGAACTTTTGGATCCCTCTTCTCCAAAATGTTGTGGGTTCCTAAAGTTGGACCCCAGTGATCTGAAACTTCTCTCCTATTCTATGACTACTTTTTGGACATGATTTTGTCCTGTCTTTAGCTATCAGACTATGTCCTTGCAACCTTTTTGATTGTAGGGATAACTTGAGCTGTTGGTCAGTCTGTGGTCACCTTACCCAGGTCTTCACACTTTTGCATGGGCTTCTTCGGTGTCAGATACACCAGCCATCCTTCACAACACAGAAGTACCATGGGAAGAATATGCAAATCTGTCTTCCATGATGTAATTAGGAAGTCAGCTGCTGCTGCCTCAGTGTTGCAAACCAATAGAAGGCGCTCACTGGAATGTGCAAGCCTGTCTTCCCTGATGTAGTTAGGAAGACAGAATCCAGTGAAATAACCCAATAAAGGCTGCTCCCTTTCGCATCATGCTCGACCTTCCAAGAGAGACTATACCTGGTAATAATCCCAGCATCATTGCAAAATAAAGGCCTCTTGGAAGGTCGAGCATGATGCGAAAGGGAGCAGCCTTTATTGGGTTATTTCACTGGAGTTCTGTTTTCCTAACTACATCAGGGAAGACAGGCTTGCACATTCCAGTGAGCGCCCTCTATTGGTTTGCAACACTGAGGCAGCAGCAGCTGACTTCCTAATTACATCATGGAAGACAGATTTGCATATTCTTCCCATGGTCCTTTGCGAAGTGGAGTGCTAAAGGCTTAATAAGTCTCCACACACCTATGTGGTGGTCTCTCCCTAAGGAGTGACAATATCCCCTTAACACAGAAGTATAAATAGTAAATTTGCTCAACATTCGCATTAGATTTGTTTAGCTTGTTTAATATAATCTAGCCTTATACGGACCTGCTCTCCCTTTTACCAGAGGATTCTTCCCAGTTATGCTGGGTTCACACTTGCGCCTGGAGACCGTTCTCAGCTTTCCGTCTTCTGCATGCAGAAGACGGAAAGCTGTCAGACCGGGTCCGGCCGTGAGCGCCGGTGAGCGTTCTACACTCTCCGCCGCGAAACCGTTTTTTTTAAACCGGACACAGAGTACTGCATGTCCGACTCTGTGTCCCTGATTAATAAGGAACCTTAGTACACCCGTATCAAGTGGGTTTTATCCCTCAGAAGGAGCCTTGTGACAACACCCTAAAGGTCTTCTCTGCCATCCACTGCACACGTAAATCTCTCCCTCCCCTGATGTTTCTTTCCTTGGACGTTGAGAAGGCCTTCAATAGGGTTGACTGGACCTTCCTCTCTGCCACATTGCAGCAAATAGGTATGGGTCCTGTCATGGTCTCCAATATACACACCCTGTATAACTCCCACTAGTCCCAATTTGTGTTAATGGTATCCTCTCCTCCCCTCTGACCCGTTAGGGATGCCCCCTCTCTCCTCTCCTCTACACTCTGGTCTTGGAGCATCTGCTTGTGGCCATTCGTCTCAACCCAGATATCCAAGGTTCGAGATCGGGAGGCATGTACAGCATCTCATGATCTCCGCCTTTGCGGATGACGTGCTGCTTTCCATTTCACAACTGATAACCCTTCCCTCCTTGCTGCGTGAAATAAACAGTTATTATAGTAATAGTCACCAGAAACATAGAAGGGGATTCTTCACAGTAAGAACAACGAGGCTCTGGAACTCTCTGCCCCAGGAAGTGGTGATGGCGGATTCACTGAACAAGTTCAAAGTGGGCCTGGATGCCTTTCTTGAAGAGAAAAAGATAACGGGTTATGGTCTCTAGATTTTAAGGACACGTTGATCCAGGGTTTTATACTCACTGCCAGATTTGGAGTCGGGAAGGAATTTTTTCCCCTGAAATAGGGCAATTGCCATGAGCCTCATGGGGTTTTTTGCCTTCCCCTGGATCAACACTGTAGGGGATTGGAGGGTTATAGGTTGGACTTGATGGACTCATGTCTTTATCCAACCTCATCTACTATGTAACTATGTAACTATAATTATACGACCAGTCTTACCAAGAGCACCGCCATCAACATTTCTGTCTCCATCAGGTACCGGGGGGTTCTTCTCCCCAGCTCCTGGTCGGACACCCATGCTCTTAATTTTCTCTCACTTCTATGCTTTCTACATCTATCGGATTTCTTGGAATGGGAAACTAAAGGGCTCTACTGGCTGGGTCGTATAAATCCGTTAAAAATGGTTGTCCTCCCTAGACTACTTTACCTCTTATCTTTTTCAAGGTTTTTACATTTGGCCTTCCAAACGGCTGCGAATTGCCAGGAGCGCCATTTCGAAACCTAAGCAGCTGGGCGGCCTAGCAGTTCTATATTACATTATCTACTATTATACTTTCTGCAGAAGTGCAGGTGTAGGCAGCAGAGTGAACCCGAATGTCTGCGATTGGTTTCACTGCTTATACCAAAAGACAAGACAATGAAAACAATGAAAAGTGATTGGAAAAAATGTTTTTTGTTGTCTTCTGTGATAAGCAACTTAACCAGTTGATGTTCAAGTTACATTTGGTACATCTGTATCAGTAGTATCAAAGAGCTGACACTCTGCTGCAACAGGAGATGGCTCCAGCCCCAGCCGTTTTAAAGGGCTTTTCTTACTGTATGCTATCTGATCACTGGGACCAGCAATCGGGAATATAGAGGCGGACAATGTCCCTGAGTGCTCCATGTGAATGGATTGGTTGTGCGCTGCAAGTGTTCTATGGGCCCGCTGAAGATCGCTGTCCTGTGGAAGCCTGTGGTGCAGTGGCCGTGAATGCACATCTCTACACCATTCACATGGAGCACTCTGGGTTACACACAGGTCCCCTTAAAGGGATTCTACCATTAAAATCAAAATTTTTCTCGTTGATACGTAGGAATAGCCTTAAGAAAGGCTATTCTTCTCCTACCTTTAGATGTCTTCTCCGCACCGCCGTTCAGTTTAAATCCCGGTTTTCGTCGGTATGCAAATGAGTTCTCTCACAGCACTGGGGGCGGGCCCAATGCTGCGAGAGAACTCTCCAGCGCTACCTCCATCTTCTTCAGGAACGGCCTTTTCATGCGTCTTCTTCCAGCGTGGGCGATCAACCTTCTATTCCTCGGGAAGAGCCGACTGCGCATGCCTGCAGCCACAAAAAAAAAGGCCACTTACACAGTAAGTGAGCGGCCATTTTCTTGTGGCCTGTGGGCATGCGCTGTCGGCTCTTCCATAGGCCTAAAGCCTAGATGTTTGACCGCCCGTGACGGAAGAAGACGCGTGAAGAGACCGTTCCTGAAGAAGATGGAGGTGGCGCTGGAGAGTTCTCTCGCAGCATCGGGGACGCCCCCAGTGCTGCGAGAGAACTCATTTGCATACCAACAAAAACCGGGATTTATACCGAATGGTGGTGTGGAGAAGACATCTAAAAGGTAGGAGAAGAATAGCCTTTCTTAAGGCTATTCCTACATGTCAACGAGAAAAGATTAGATTTTAATGGTAGAATCCCTTTAATCACTGAAGATAACACCTATATTCAGACACGAATACTACTGTGGATACAGAATAAGTGTCTATTGAGGGACAACCCCTTAGATGTCAGAGTCAGTGGTGAGTTTGCAGTATGAAATTTTGGGTGCCTGGGGTGTGCCAATAACCTAAGGCAGGACCTAATAGGCTCCCTATCAGTACTAAAGAAATAATGGTGTGTATTATATGAGCAGTCAGAGAATGTTCACTTTTAGGCTAATTTCAGACAGGGTTTTTTATCAGGATTTTGATGCGGAATCCACGTCAAAATCCTGATCAAAAAAACGTCTCCCATTGAAATCAATGGGTGCCGGTAAAGAAGACATGCCCTTTCTTCAGGCGGATTCCACAGCAGATTCAGCTGCGGACATCCGCCTGAAGACACTCCATCCCGACTAGGCCCAATATATATATATATATATATATATATATATATATATACACTCACCGGCCACTTTATTAGGTACACCATGCTAGTAACGGGTTGGACCCCCTTTTGCCTTCAGAACTGCCTCAATTCTTCGTGGCATAGATACAACAAGGTGCTGGAAGCATTCCTCAGAGATTTTGGTCCATATTGACATGATGGCATCACACAGTTGCCGCAGATTTGTCGGCTGCACATCCATGATGCGAATCTCCCGTTCCACCACATCCCAAAGATGCTCTATTGGATTGAGATCTGGTGACTGTGGAGGCCATTGGAGTACAGTGAACTCATTGTCATGTTCAAGAAACCAGTCTGAGATGATTCCAGCTTTATGACATGGCGCATTATCCTGCTGAAAGTAGCCATCAGATGTTGGGTACATTGTGGTCATAAAGGGATGGACATGGTCAGCAACAATACTCAGGTAGGCTTTGGCGTTGCAACGATGCTCAATTGGTACCAAGGGGCCCAAAGAGTGCCAAGAAAATATTCCCCACACCATGACACCACCACCACCAGCCTGAACCGTTGATACAAGGCAGGATGGATCCATGCTTTCATGTTGTTGACGCCAAATTCTGACCCTACCATCCGAATGTCGCAGCAGAAATCGAGACTCATCAGACCAGGCAACGTTTTTCCAATCTTCAATTGTCCAATTTCAATGAGCTTGTGCAAATTGTAGCCTCAGTTTCCTGTTCTTAGCTGAAAGGAGTGGCACCCGGTGTGGTCTTCTGCTGCTGTAGCCCATCTGCCTCAAAGTTCGACGTACTGTGCAGTGTTCAGAGATGCTCTTCTGGCTACCTTGGTTGTAACGGGTGGCTATTTGAGTCACTGTTGCCTTTCTATCAGCTCGAACCAGTCTGGCCATTCTCCTCTGACCTCTGGCATCAACAACGCATTTCCGCCCACAGAACTGCCGCTCACTGGATGTTTTTTCTTTTTCGGACCATTCTCTGTAAACCCTAGAGATGGTTGTGCGTGAAAATCCCAGTAGATCAGCAGTTTCTGAAATACTCAGACCAGCCCTTCTGGCACCAACAACCATGCCACGTTCAAAGGCACTCAAGTCACCTTTCTTCCCCATACTGATGCTCGGTTTGAACTGCAGGAAATTGTCTTGACCATGTCTACATGCCTAAATGCACTGAGTTGCCGCCATGTGATTGGCTGATTAGAAATTAAGTGTTAACGAGCAGTTGGACAGGTGTACCTAATAAAGTGGCCGGTGAGTGTATATATATATATATATATATATATATATATATATATATATATATATATATATATAAATATATATATATATGTTACAGGTTTCAAAATCCTAAGGCCCGGTTCATTCATGTTCAGTATTTGATTCGGGGAGTCCACTAAAAAAGAGTGGTTAGCTAAGAAACCACACAGACCCCATAGACTATAATGGGGTCTGTGTGCTCTCTGCACAAAACATCCGGAGAGAAAAGTGCTGCTTGCACAGGAATAGGACCCCTCCTGAGTTTTACAGCCAATAGAAATTGAATGGGTCAGTGTGCAGTTTCATACTGTTAAAGAGGTTGCCCAGACAAAAGTAATTATTTAAAACAGGCCAAGGGGAGGTTAAAAAAATAAAATAAAAAATCATACAAGGTCCTGTCCTGCTGCTCCGGTGCCTTTTAGAAGTGAAACTCTTCGCTGACTGTGACGTCCTGGATCTCTTCTGCTGGTTGGCCTCAGTGGAGACATGACTGCTGAGGCCAATCGGTGGCACCTTTCTCTCCCGGGACATCACAGGTAGGGATGTCACGTGCCCTTGACTGAGGCTTCTGATTTGTCTCAGTGGTCACGTGCGGCGGGAAGAGTACAATGGACTGGCACGGAGAGGCATCGGGGCATCGGTGAAAGGTAAGTATGACCTTCAGCTCTAAGTATACCAAGTCTATGTAGGTTTTTCACCGGTTTTCTATTGAGCAGAATGTTCCTTTTCACCGACAGCAAGCAGAAATCCTAATAATGAAAGTCATTTCTTTTTGTTCTCAATGACAGTGGGAAAGGAGAGCCAGTGACCGAGCTCAGCTACCACTCCTGCCGCCAGCTCATGTACCAGTCTGTAGCCACCATCCTTGCCCATGCCGGATTTGATTCTGCCAATGAAAGCGTCTTGGAGACCCTGACGGACATCGCCCATGAGTACTGCTTGAAATTCACCAAGATGCTGAGGTTCAGTGTGGATCGGGAGGCCATGCTTGGTCAGACGCCATTCCCAGATGTCATGGAGCAAGTTTTCTATGAGATGGGGATCGGTAGCGTTCTTTCTCTTCAGAAGTTCTGGCAGCATCGGATTAAGGATTATCACACCTATATGCTGCAGGTGAGCGTGGCCTGCCTGCAATAGAAATCCACGCATTGCACTTTTACCCTAATCCCATTAACCCCTAGTATGTTTGCAAACACTGCTTACTCAGCCACCTTTTTAAAGGAATTTTGTGAAGAGTGTGGTGGAAGATGAACAGGGATCCTCAATAATTGTGGATCCAAGAGGCTTAGTCCCAAATTTCAGGCATATGCCCAAGATTGAAACCCCACTTGACACATATGAAAGATGTGAAGGCAGATGTTACATAGTAGATGAGGTTGGATGAAGACATCAGTCCATCAAGTCCAACCTATAACCCTACAATCCCTTACAGTGTTGATACAGGGGAAGGCAAAAAAACAAACAAACCATGAGGCTCATGCCAATTGCCCCATTTCAGGGGAAAAATTCCCCATTTCAGGGGATGTGAAGCACTTTAGTAGAACTTCAATCCAGAGTGCAGCCCAAACCAGAAACTTCTAATAATACAAATTGTCCAAGAACAAACCAGTCCCTCATAGAGACAAGTCATGAGGAATACAAGTCATGTATTCTAATTCCATAGTAGCTAAAAAGTTATGTCTGCGTATCGAAGGACAAATTAGTCGGTATCTTTAGGGTCCATTCGTGCAAGAAAATGGTGAGGAATTTGGTGTGGAATTTCAGCGCTGAAAAAAAGCCTCCCATTGAAGTCAATGGGAGGCTTTTTCTTCAGTGGTGAAATTCCACACCAAATTCCTCACCTTTTTCCTTCGTGTAAATGGACCCTTAAAGGGTTTCTCCATATAGGGCAGTGCTTACTTGTTAGAAAGATCCCTTGACAGTGATATGGTCACAAAGTGTCCTCTGATGGAACAGACATGAATCAGCTGTTATCTATGAGGAGATCTGCCAGTATTGTAAGTGCTAAGTTTTTCTGCAGCACCCCCGCAGGGGAAATTAAGTGTAACACAGCATCCATTCACATCAGTGGGTTATCTAAATAATACTTGACAGGACAGGTCTTTCAGGGAAAGAGCCGCTCTTTATAACTGCTGTCCGCTCCGGATAAGAGATGGGGGTTCTAAACATAGCGGCCCCTTATTAACCCCGAATTCACTAATAGGGACTATGGGAGTGGGTTTATTACACAAAGCAACACCTTTAAAGAGGACCTTTCATCATCTGGGGTGCATGCGGTTTAATACACTGCTAGAAAGCCGACAGTGCGTCTGAATTCAGCGCTCTATTGGCTTTTCTGTTCTGTGCACCAGGTGAAGAGCTATCGCTGTCGGTACCGTAGCTCTTCACCGTTAGAAGGATGTTCCTGACAGTCAGTGAGAAACGCCCTTCCTCACAGCGTCTATTGCGCTGTACTGTGAGAGCGGTGAGGAACGCCCCCCGCCCCTCCTGATAGTACTCATTCATAGACGAGCACTGAGGGGGCATTCCTCACCGCTCAGCGTCATCACTGGGAGGTAAGCAACGCCCCCTCTCACAGTACAGCACAATAGACACTACTGTGAGGAAGTGCGTCCTTGACTGACTGTCAGAAACTCCCTTCTGACAGTGAAGAGCTACGGTACCGGCACCGATAGATCCTCACCAGGGGGCACAGAACGGAAAAGCCGATAGTGCACTGAATTCAGCGTACTGTCAGCTTTCTAGCGGCGTAATACACCGCATGTACCCCAGATGGTGAAAAGTCCTTTTTAATGTGTAAAGATGGTGTATGAGTTGGCTGCTTATATGAGCATAACTGTGCTTTTCGTACCCTTTCATGTCTTGTCATGCAGTGATTTTATTGGAGATTATCTACTCACCTTTAATAGTAGAGTCAGAAGCTCCGCAGTGATTGATACAGAAGATTAAGCTTCTATCTGTTTACAGGTCAGTAAGCAACTGTCTGAGGAGTATGAGAAGATTGTTCACCCCGAGCGAGTGTCTGAAGATGCAAAGCCATTGAAGATTAAGGAAGAGCCAGTCACAGATATTACTTTCCCCATCAATGAGGAGTTGGAAGGGGATCTGGCTCCTGGGGACCAGTCATTGCCAGTGGGGGTATTAGGAGCCCAAAGTGAAAGGTTTTCTTCTAACATTGAAGTTGATTCTTCACCTCAACCTTCTGGTAAGGAAAAGTCCACCCTAAAGAAGCTGATAATGCAGTCAGGGTATAGTCATTCCTATGTAGAAAAATATAACTACTATAATACTTCCTCCTATGTACAGGAATATAACTACTATAATACTGCTCCTATGTACAAGAATATAACTACTATAATACTGCTCCCATGTACAAGAATATAACTACTATAATACTACTCCTATGTACAAGAATATAACTAGTGTAATATTGCTCCTATGTACAAGAATATAACTACTATAATACTGCACCCTATGTACAAGAATATAACTACCATAATACTACTCCTGTGTACAAGAATATAACTACTATAACACTGTTCCTATGTACAAGAATATAGCTACTATAATACTACTCCTATGTACAAGAATATAACTACTATAATACTACTCCTATGTACAAGAATATAACTACTATAATACTACTCCTATGTACAAGAATATAACTAGTATAATATTGCTCCTATGTACAAGAATATAACTACTATAATACTGCACCCTATGTACAAGAATATGACTACTATAATACTGCTCCTATGTACAAGAATATAACTACTGTAATACTACTTCCTATGTACAAGAATATAACTACTATAATACTGCTCCTATGTACAAGAATATAACTACTATAATACTGCTCCTATGTACAAGAATATAACTACTATAACACTGCTCCTATGTACAAGAATATAACTACTATAATACTGCTCCTATGTACAAGAATATAACTACTATAATACTGCTCCTATGTACAAGGATATAGCTACTATAATACTGCTCCTATGTACAAGAATATAACTACTATAATACTGCTCCTATGTACAAGAATATAACTACTATAATACTACTTCCTATGTGCAAGAATATAACTACTATAATACTACTCCTATGTACAAGAATATAACTACTATAATACTAATCCTATATACAAGAATATAACTACTATAATACTGCTCCGATGTACAAGAATATAGCTACTATAATACTACTCCTATGTACAAGAATATAACTACTATAATACTGCTCCTATGTACAAGAATTTAACTACTATAATACTACCTCCTATGTACAAGAATATAACTACTATAATACTACCTCCTATGTACAAGAATAGAACTACTATAATACTACTCCTATGTACAAGAATATAACTACTATAATACTACCTCCTATGTACAAGAATATAACTACTATAATACTACCTCCTATGTACAAGAATATAACTACTATAATACTGCTCCTATGTACAAGAATATAGCTACTATAATACTGCTCCTATGTACATGAATATAACTACTATAATACTGCTCCTATGTACAAGAATATAACTACTATAATACTACTCCTATGTACAAGAATATAGCTACTATAATACTGCTCCTATGTACATGAATATAACTACTATAATACTGCTCCTATGTACAAGAATATAACTACTATAATACTACCTCCTATGTACAAGAATATAACTACTATAATACTACTCCTATGTACAAGAATATAACTACTATAATACTACCTCCTATGTACAAGAATATAACTACTATAATACTGCTCCTATGTACAAGAATATAGCTACTATAATACTGCTCCTATGTACATGAATATAACTACTATAATACTGCTCCTATGTACAAGAATATAGCTACTATAATACTGCTCCTATGTACATGAATATAACTACTATCAAATCAAAAAATGCTTTATTGGCACGTCCGAATAGATATTTGGCATTGCCAAAGCTAGTAAAGTGGGTTAGTGGGGGGGGGAGTTGGGTTGGGTGGGTGGTGGGTATGGGGGGGGGGTTCGGTTATAACAGTCCATGGAGTCTCATCTTCCTCTTCGTTGGTGACTGCTATATGGGGAGGTGGGGGTGGGTGGGGCGGGTGTATTGGGATAAATATAACAGTCCATGGAGTCTCATCTTCCTCTGGTTTGGTGACAGCTGGACACGTATTGGGCAGCGATCTCCACAGTGGCCTCTTCTTCTCCCAGTAGGATGTAGAGTTTCCTCTTCTCGTCTGCAGATATGAAGTCTGGGATGTGGGCAGAGAGTCTTTGGTAGTAGACGGCCCTCATAGCTGAGTATTTGGTGCAGTGTAGCAGGAAGTGGGTCTCGTCTTCTAGGGCCCCCTGGTCACAGTGCTGGCACAGTCTGTTCTCCCGTGGCTTGTACGTCTGCCTGTATCGCCCCGTCTCTATCTCTAGGTTGTGGGCGCTCAGTCTGTATCGGCTCAGGGTCTGTCTGTGCTTGGGGTGGCGTATTCTCTCCAGGTAGGTGGCCATGGTGTAGTCCCTTTGTAGGGATTGGTACACGGTGAGTTTCTTGGAGTTATTTATTTCGTTTCTCCATTCTTCAATGTACCGCTCTCTGTTTGCCTCTATGGTCGCCTTTATTTCGGCCTTGGTTATCATCTGTTGGAGTTTTTGGTTTGGTGGTTGGCTGCTGTTTGGTTGTTGAATGTCTGGTTTGCTCAGGTGGCTTAGCCATGCTTGGTGGTGGTAGGAGTCAGGCTTGCTCCCCTGGATGTGTGCCTGGAAAGCTAGCGCCCTCTTCTGTATGGTGAGCCATAGGGGGAGTCTGCCTAGCTCTGCCCTGCAGGCTATGTTCGTGGTGTTGCGATGGACATGGAGCAGGTATTTGCAGAACTCCAGGTGGAAGTTCTCTGTTGGGCTGGAATCCCACCTTGACTGGTCTGGGTAGGTGGCTGGGCCCCAAACCTCACTGCCATAGAGAAGGATCGGGGAGATGACAGCGTCAAATATCTTCATCCAGACCCTCACCGGTGGTTTGAGGTGGTACAGTTGTCTTCTGATGGCGTAGAAGGTTCTGCAGGCTTTTGCTTTCAGGGTTTCTATTGCTGCTTTGAAGCTTCCTGATTGGCTGAGCTCCAGCCCCAGGTAGGTGTAGCTGTTGGTTTTCTCCAGTGTGGAGCCGTTCAGTGTGAATTGTGAGGTGGTGGAGGCTTTATTGTGGCCCTTCTTCTGGAATACCATGATTTTGGTCTTCTTCTGGTTGATGGGTAGGGCCCATGTGGTGCTGAATTTTTCCAGCACTGACAGGCTTTCTTGGAGGTCTTTCTCGGTGGGGGCCAGGAGTAGGAGGTCATCGGCGTATAGCAGGAACTTCACCTCTCGATTGTTCAGGGTGAGGCCTGGGGCTGGTGAGGCCTCCAGGGCTGTAGCCAGTTCATTGATATAGATGTTGAAGAGCGTTGGGCTCAGGCTACAGCCTTGTCTGACCCCTCGGGCCTGTTGGAAGTATGCGGTCCTTTTCCCATTCACCTTCACACTGCACTGGTTTCCGGTGTAGGAGCTCTTGATGACGTCGTACGTTCTTCCTCCTATTCCACTCTCTAGGAGTTTTAGAAGTAGGCCTGGGTGCCATACTGAATCAAACGCCTTCTTAAAGTCCACGAAGCAGGCGAATATCTTGCCTCTTCTGGTGTTGTGGACGTGCGTCTTGATGAGGCTGTGCAGGGTGTAGATATGGTCTGTGGTGCGGTGGTTTGGCATGAACCCTGCTTGGCTCTTGCTGAGGACCCCGTGTTGTGTGAGGAAGGTGAGGATTCTGTTATTGATGATGCTGTTGAACAGTTTCCCTAGCGTGCTGCTGACGCAGATCCCTCTGTAGTTGTTGGGGTCATATTGGTCTCCATTCTTGTAGATGGGGGTTATGAGCCCTTTGTTCCAGTCTTCGGGGAAGTGTCCAGCATTGAGCACGAGGGTGAATAGCTTTGCCAGTGCCGCGTGTATTGCTGGAGGGCTGTATTTGATCATCTCTGGTAGGATGCCGTCAGGGCCACTGGCCTTTTTGCCTTTCAGCAGGGCAATTCTTTCCTGTATATCTTTTATAGTGATTGGTGAGTCCAGAGGGTTCTGGAAGTCTTTGATGACTTTCTCCATGTCCCTCAGTTTGGTGATTATCTGTTGCTGTTCTGGAGTTAGTTCTTCTTCTGGGATGTTTTTGTAGAGACCTCTGAAGTAGTTGAGCCAGATATTGCCATTTTGGATGTGGAGAGAGTTTTTCTTGGGCTTTGTGCCCATGTGGTGCCAGGTCTCCCAGAATGAGCTGTCCTGGAGGGAGTCCTCTAGTTGCTCAATTTTGTGGGAGAGGTATCTCTGTTTCTTCTCTCTGAGGGTGCCCTTGTATTGCTTGCATAGATTGCTGTAGGCTTCCCTCGCCTCCTTGTTGTTGGGGTCCCTGTGTTTTTGGTTGGAGGCTGTTCTTAGGGTATGGCGTAGTGCTTTGCAGTCGCTGTCGAACCATTTGTGGGACTGTTTGTGGGACTATAATACTACCTCCTATGTACAAGAATATAACTACTATAGTACTACTCCTATGTACAAGAATATAACTACTATAATACTGCTCCTATGTACAAGAATATAACTACTATAATACTACTCCTATGTACAAGAATATAACTACTATAATACTACTTCTATGTACAAGAATATAACTACTATAATACTACCTCCTATGTACAAGAATATAACTACTATAATACTACTCCTATGTACAAGAATATAACTACTATAATACTGCCCCTATGTACAAGAATATAACTACTATAATACTGCTCCTATGTACAAGAATATAACTACTATAATACTACTCCTATGTACAAGAATATAACTACTATAATACTACTTCTATGTACAAGAATATAACTACTATAATACTGCTCCTATGTACAAGAATATAACTACTATAATACTACTTCTATGTACAAGAATATAACTACTATAATACTACTCATATGTACAAGAATATAACTACTATAATACTGCTCCTATGTACAAGAATATAACTACTATAATACTGCTCCTATGTACAAGAATATAACTACTATAATACTGCTCCTGTGTACAAGAATATAACTACTATAATACTGCCCCTATGTACAAGAATATAACTACTATAATACTACTCCTGTGTACAAGAATATAACTACTATAACACTGTTCCTATGTACAAGAATATAGCTACTATAATACTACTCCTATGTACAAGAATATAACTACTATAATACTACTCCTATGTACAAGAATATAACTACTATAATACTACTCCTATGTACAAGAATATAACTAGTATAATATTGCTCCTATGTACAAGAATATAACTACTATAATACTGCACCCTATGTACAAGAATATGACTACTATAATACTGCTCCTATGTACAAGAATATAACTACTGTAATACTACTTCCTATGTACAAGAATATAACTACTATAATACTAATCCTATATACAAGAATATAACTACTATAATACTGCTCCGATGTACAAGAATATAGCTACTATAATACTACTCCTATGTACAAGAATATAACTACTATAATACTGCTCCTATGTACAAGAATATAACTACTATAATACTACTTCTATGTACAAGAATATAACTACTATAATATTGCTCCTATGTACAAGAATATAACTACTATAATACTACTTCTATGTACAAGAATATAACTATTATAATACTGCGGCTTCCCGGCGGTCATTTGAATGGGTTTTTAAAAGTGACCGCTGGAGTCCGCCTGCAGCCTTTCCGCGGGGAAACCGTTTTTTTCGGCCAGACATAAAGTCTTGCATGTACAACTTTGTGTCCGACCAAAAAAAAATAAAAACTGTTTCCCCGCGGAGAGGCCGAAGGCGGACACCAACAATCACCTTTAATGAACCATTCAAATGAAAGGGTTGTAAAGCTGACTGCTGAGAAGCCGTCCCCGATCCAGTTTCTCGGGGCTGAGGATGGAAACCCAGTGGAATGACACAGGGCAGAAACAGGGCGCAAGTGTGAACACCCCCTAAATCAGCAACAAAAAAAAAGCCGAGGTAACCGTGCACGTCACTCTTGACCACAGCTGCAAAGTTTGCAGCACATCTCACTTTCCAGCATATCCCCGCCCTGTCTGGAAAATTTCCATCCTGCTGCACCTTTATCAGTGTCCTACTGCTGCAAAAATTGAACTACACAGTTAGTGGCTCATAAATATTATGCATGAGAAAAAAGATATATCCAGCACAACGATAGATCCAGATAAAACTTAGCTTTTAATGAATAGGAACATTTGGTCCCATAAAAAACCCAACACAGACATCGAACAAAAAAACATTCAGCGTTATTCAAAAAAATTCATGTAGACATACCGGACTAACAATGACGATGCGACATACTGAACCGCTTACGCGTTTCAGAGCCTGAGCTCCTTACTCATAGCGATGAGTAAGGAGCTCAGGCTCTGAAACGCGTAAGCGGTTCAGTATGTCGCATCGTCATTGTTAGTCCGGTATGTCTACATGAATTTTTTTGAATAACACTGAATTTGTTTTGTTCGATGTCTGTGTTGGGTTTTTTATGGGACCAAATGTTCCTATTCATTAAAAGCTAAGTTTTATCTGGATCTATCGTTGTGCTGGATATATCTTTTTTCTCATGCATTATGTCTTTTGCCTAAACCCAGTAAACTATATCCGTGCATAACCAGTTTCACGTATATACATTTTTACCGGAGCATCGAGCCGTGAATCATTGTGACCTCATAAATATTGTCTTGTTATTCGCCTCCCATAGTGCCCCTTTGTCCTGCACACAGTAGCGGTGCCCATATTGTAATGTTGTCCTCTTAGTGCCGCCTTACACAATATTAGTATTCCCTCAGTGTTCTCACATCAGTTGTGACGTCCCATTTGTGCCTCCTTCCTCCTCCATACACATACACAGTAAGGCGCCATGTATTGCTAGCTGCATTTTAACATTTAGCAGACTCACCCATTATTTCTATGGTCTTATATGCAGGTCCTTGTGTTGTGACAGGTCTATTTAGGGAACTTAAGGCCGGAGCCCCATGGGCCGAAAACGTCGTTATTGGGAAAAATTGCGGCATTTTACATTACAGGCAAAGTGGATGGGATTCAAGCAAATCCCATGCCCACCTTGCGGTAAAAACCACCGTGTGGACACGCAGTGATTTCCAAATCCGGCGCAGTTTTGGAAATCGTAGTATGTGAATTATATCTACATAAACGCCGTCGATTTCCCCATTTCTCTTTAAAGTGCTGCGGGAAGAACAGCGATGAGTTGCCGCCGCGGTTTTTCCTGCAGCGCTTTATTGCTGCGGGACGTCCCGTGGGGCCTTAGCCTAAGAGTTTCATTCCTGTCTGTTTTTTGCTTAGAGATTCTGCACAAAATGGCTGATATTTGTGTGCTCTCCACTGACCCATTTAGGTGTTGCTCGTGCAATTACAGGTCAATAATTGCCAATCTCCAAAGCCAAAACCGCCCCCGCCCCAGAGAGCTGCTGCTTTTCCCCAATTTTTTGCCAGTGGTGCACGCCCCTCCATGGACTCCAGACTGGAGCTTGCTGCGGCCACTGGACTCAAAATGGGTGGATTTGTGACCGGGCAGTAACCTTTACAAAAAAATAAAAAATCAGGGACCGCCCCTCTACGCAAAACATCCCAGCTATGCATTAGCATGTAAAAAGAGCGGTGTTAGAGGTTTTCTTTACAATGCGGCCCCTGTAATGCGTCTGCGGAGATGCCGAATATTACTATTTATTTATTTTCCCCATCTTTTCTGTCTGAGACTATTAGGGTTATTAAATGTGAAGTGGAGCCGCCAGATGAGCCCCATCAGCGTGAAGCCTGCTATTAAGGCAAATGATGCTTTGGCAAAATTACTATGCAAACCCACTTATTTGCCTGCTAAAGTGGATTGGAGTTGAAATCAATTTGCTTTTCAATCAGCTTAGAGATTTTTTTTCTTTTTTTTTGAGGGGGGGGGGGGTTGGAGGGGTGTATTCTGAAATCAGCTAATGGAGTAGTGGCAATAAGCAGAACGCAGGGCGCCGTGCTACAGCTGATCGTTGACTCTTACTATTATTGGATGACAGTGACGCAGTGATGCACGTTATGGCCGCCCGCGCCTGTTATCCAGAGGGTTCGCTCAGCATATAAAATGTTTTTGTTTTTTTTTGTTTTGTTTTAGTTTTGTGCGAGGACCAGGACTGAAAAATAGGAGTCCTGAGAGGGAGGGGCTATATCTTATTCTTAAAGGGGTATTCTACAGTATATGGGCAATGCAAGCCGTTTCTGTGTTTGCCACTAACTCGTCTCCTTTTCTTTCCTCCTCTACCGATTTGCCCTGCACATTTCCCATATAGTGAGGCTCCAGGTCAGGTATGGCCAGATTGAACAATCTGATTGATAGGTTTGTGGCATCCATGAACTAGGGATTGCTCGGGATGAGATAAGCTTGGCTGCTGTCTTGTGCCATATCGGCTCATAACTTGTATTGCAGCTCAGATTCACTGAAGTGAATGGGGCTGGGATACAATACTGCATACAAGTAGACAGGTGTAAGGCCTGGTTTACATCTGCGTTCGTTATTCTGTTTGAGGAGTCCACTTGGGGACCCCATAACGGAATACCAAACGCATTGACAAGCGGTAAGCTTATGAAAGCACATGGACCCCATAGACTATAATGGGGTAATACTGAATGTAGATGTGAACCAGGCCTAACGCTATTTTTGGTAGCCAGTAGCTGTGTGTATATAATGCTGGACAACCCCTTTAATTCCTTAGAGGATTTGCTCTTCAAGTAGTAGCGTTAAAGGACATGTGGTAGTCACTTCATTCCATACACGGCAATAAGAAGGGACATGTTCCTGCTTATTTAGAAGAATAACCCATAAGCTGCCTCAAAGTATGAAGAAAGCTGTTTTGTTGGTGGAAAAGTTCAGTCTTTTTGATCATAAACGCACGTTCGCTCTGTTCTACGATGGCTAATTCTTCACCTGGCGTTGTGTTTTACAGGGTCAGACGTCAACACCTCTCCCCTATGGAGCCTGACACAGGTCAAAATGGAACCTCAGGACAATGAGGAAGGGGCAGTACATGGGCACAGCGTTCTGGGCAATGATGTTTTTGAAGAGCCTATGTCAGGGATGAGCGACTCTGCCATGCCTGGAAGCCCAAATGGATCTGAGGGCAGCTACGGGTCCCAGTCTCCAGACAGTCTCATGGGATCATCTCCGGTGTTCAACCAGCGGCCAAAGAAGAAGATGAAGAAAATGTAATTAATGTCATTTGTATGATCTAGGACAATTTCCAGCTCGTGTCTCGACTGTGGAGAACTCTAAAGAATCAACTCTAGAAAAAACAGCAGTGTTTTTGTTTTTTTATATGGATATGGAGCACATTGATAAATAACCTTCATTGCGAGAATCAAAGACATTCTTCCTTGTGACCCTGCTTAAAGGGTTATGCAACTTATTAAAATTGCTTAGGATAGGCCAGGAGTCCTGGATTAGCGGGGTCTGACTCTTCACACCCTCACTGATCAGCTGCGTCAAGGTGCTGTGTAACTCTGAACAACCTATTACGGATATTAGATGATCTACCGTGTTTCCCCGAAAATAAGTCAGTGTCTTATATTAAATTGTCACCCTAAATATAGGACCTGTCTTATTTTCGGGGGACGTCTTATTACGACCGGCAGTCATGCCGGCACTTCCTTAGTGGAGCGTCAGCATGACTGCTGGTTTTAGGTAGTGTAGGGGAGGGGGAAAGGTATCATACTTACCTTTCCCTTCTTCCTAGCAGCGCTGGTGCTGCTGTTCGTCCCGGAAGTGGTGGGCGGGGCTTAGCAAGCTCCACTTCACTGATACAGCAGCCGTGCTCTGTGCTCCGTGTGCACAGGAAAGCCGGCTGCTGCCTCTGCTGTATGGCGGCTGCTGCCTCTGCTGTATGGCGCCTGCTGCCTCTGCTGTATGGCGCCTGCTGCCTCTGCTGTATGGCGCCTGCTGCCTCTGCCTCTGGGATGAGCTGGGAGAGCTCATCCTACAACAGCAGAGGCAGCAGCCGGCTTTGCTGTGCACACGGAGCACAGAGCATGCCTGCTGTGTCAGTGAAGTGGAGCTCGCTAAGCCCCGCCCCCCAAAACCCCGCACACCACTACCAGGCATGCCTTATTTTCAGGGGATGCCTTATATTAGGCAATTTAACAGAAACCCCCGCATGCCTTACTTTCAGGGGGTGTCCTAATTTCGGGGAAACACGGTAGGTATCGCAGTGTTGTGCCGTTTCATTGAACAGATCATCTAATATGGGAAGTATGGCTTGTTTAGTGCGTATCGCAGCGGCACCTACTGTTAAAGGGGCTGCGGTACTCGGGTCACTTCTAATAATCGATCATTGAGGGTGTAAAGAGTTGTATAACTGCTGGCCTGTCTGAACGCGTACCTCCAGTTATACAACTCATCATACATGAATAGTGCAATTGAATATTATGAACGTTGTAATAAATCTTATTAAAGAAATCTGTTTCCTTCTCCTCTCATTAGTGGAGTCACCTATTACTTAGAAGTCTATGGAAGGGGGAGGAAGCTTCTGGAAAAAACACACAACTGCAACTGATTAAGGGCTAGTCCACACTGAGTTTTTTAAAGGCGGATTTTGATGCCATAAAATGCACCTGCAAAAAAGACTCCCACTCATTTAAATAGAATCTGCACACTTTTTTTCCCCGCTAGCGATTTTTTTTTCCTGTTAGCGGGAATAAGTAGTGACATGCCATGTCTTCCCACGGATTCGGCGGCTGAGATAGCCACGGCGTTAGACTCACTCCTAATTAGGCCCATTAATTCGGGCCTAATCAGGAGCGGGATGCCACAACGGAATGCCGGTGCAATGCGTCGGCATCCCATCGCGGATAGCCATATGGAGAGTTCACACGGCGGAAAATGTACATACCCTAACTCTGCTACACAGAGAGTGAGAGATGGCTCTTCTGACACTGCTGTATCTTCAGGATAAGACTCTACTGCTGCACAACATGAGGCAATGCATCAATTACCAGCCCCCTCCCCTCTCCATAGACTTCTATGTGTGGAGCTGGATTCTATATAAAGTCTCAGTGAAAATGAAGAGGTGAGCAGCCCTATGAGAGAAGGAGGACTATATTAAAGTTTCTTATATTCATTTATGAAAGTTGTTTTATAATTTTAGGGTATAGGAAACCCACACCCATGTCTGTATGCATCGGGTATGGTCACTTTTACGGGAGTTATGAGAACAGCCCTTCAGGCTTTGCTCTGTTTTCATAACTCCAATAAAAGAGAATGTACGCTGTTTCCGTTACTCCTGCCCTTGGGGTTGGGACATCTAGCTGTGTATTGACATTTCAGCAATGGCCAACTGTGGCTGGAATACCTCTTTTATGCCGGTGCCCCACGGGACGTAAACGCCATGATTTGCCTGCAGCGGAGACGCTGCGGGAAAAATTGTGGCGTTTTACAGTGCAAGCAAAGGGGATGGGATTCATGCGAATCCCATGCCCACTTTGCGGAAGAAATTGCAGCATGTCAATTATATCTACGGAAACGCCGGCGGTTTTCCCGTAGATATAATGTTAAGAGAAAGTCTGCAGAGGAAAACTCTGTAAATTTTCTCTTAAAAGCGCTGCGGAAAGAACCGCAGTGCGTTCACACCGCGGTTGCTTCCGCAGCGCTTCAGCGCTGCGATTATGGAACATGGGGCCTTAGCCTTAAAGGGGTATTCCCACCTCACATACTCATCAGGCTTTACTGCTGTAAAATCTTCTTTCTTCCTGGTCTCTTGCATCATTTGGTGGGCGGGGTTTCACATGCAACCTGCCGTTTAGCTTCACCCCCAAATTCTTGTGTAGCTCCGCCCACCCATATTGGACTATGAAGTACAGGCAGCAGCAACTCCATTCTGTGTTACATACAGAGACTGCCTGTCTCTGCCATAATGAACACAATTGAATTAGCTAGCCTGATAACGGGGAGAACAGAAGAAATGAAAGCAGCTCCTCTCCCCTATCTGAGAGCAGGAAGCTAGGTCACGTGGTGTAGACACAGGAATAGCTAGAAACACAGGCTCGCTCCCCTGCACTTAGCCCCTCCCCCTGAGAGCAGCAGATACATCACTTGACTCATGAGCAGCTAGGTCAGGGCTGTGGCCACAAAGAATTGAATAAAGTAAGATAGTGGACAAACAAAGCAGCTTTGCTGAAGCAATGTATTTAGGAAAAGTCTTACATCCACATTAACAAGCAGTATAGATAGGATCCTTGTGATGGGACAACCCCTTTAAGGATAGACCATCAACTTTGTCTCCTAAGACTTTTAGGGTGCCTTCACACGGAGTTCATGCTCCGTGTATTTGGTCTATGCTCCGTGTATTCTGTCCATTTTACACGTGTAAAAATACACGTGTAAAATGTAGTTAGCCATTGAGTTCAATGACTTTGACACGCACGCAAAAAGTCGCGCGTTATACGAAAAAGCCATTGAACTCAATGGCTAACTACATTTTACACGTGTATTTTTACACGTGTAAAATGGACAGCATACACGGAGCGTAAACTTCATGTGAAGGAAGGCATCCTTAGAGTTGTCAGGATGGGAATGTTTCAGGTCATATTTACTATAAGTCACACCATAAAGAGGCGCGGGTTATACCCTAAATCAGGGGTACTCCCACTTTTTCCGCATGTGAGCTACTTATAAAATGACTAAGTTAAAAGATCTACTACCGACTTCTTGTGGGCGGGGCCTGGGCCGCAGCATTGTCAGATCGGCATCGGATCCTGGAGAGGTAAGTAACAGTGTTTATTATGTTCCCTCACCTCCCCTGTGGCTCTGATTATTATACTATATAATAATAGCGGTAGTGGGATTGCGGCCTGGCCCGGGCCTATTCACTACCACCCGCCGCGGCCTATAGTACAAGGGTAAGCGGGGGCGTTAGTGAACAGGTCCGGGGAGGTTGGTAAGTAGGCCGCTATCCGCTGGGAATACTCCTATTATAAAACAAACAAACATAAAGTTCTCATACTTACCGACCTCAATACTGCTTCCACTGCCGCATCCTCTTCTCCTGGCAGACGTCTGTGTATCAGCGTAGGCGGCGTGCGCTGGTTCAAACAAAAAAATGTAAAAAAATAAATAAAAAATGTCACGCGATCGACCGGTAGATCGATCAATGTATTGGGCACCACTGCCCTAAATCTATGACAGTTCCTGACTGAAGCAGATTTAAGGTCAGGCCCTTGAGACCCCCCTAGATGCATCAGATTTATTAAGAAGCCGGAGCCGCTCCATAATTCTAGCACATCTTATTCCACAATTGGATCAATCCTAGTGCAGACAGTGCTTGTCTTAAATTATTAATAACATATTAAAATGAGGAAGGAAAGTTACCAACAGATAAGATGGGGGTCACCCCTGACACTGGAGATCAATGACTGGGTAAGTGTAATACAATGTACAATACCATACCGTAACAAGGTCTAGGAGTAAATAACTGACATAATTGATAGTCACTGACAACTATGGGTATGCGTTATGCTATCTAGTTCTTCTTTACTGTCTTCGTCTTAGCCCTGATATCTTTGCAAGCCTGTTTGGTTGTCTTACCTTATATGCTGTTATCCACTCAGTACTGCTATACGCTATTGTCTTTCCTATTACTGATTCTATATCAGTTACCCTAACTTCGGGCTAGTTACATCTCATGTTGGCTATACATTGCCTATTTTCTTACCATGCTATTTTAGCCCTAACTGTGACTGCTATATAGGTCTTTATACTCCTATCTAATACCTCAGTATATTTGCCTTGTCTCACCGTTAGTCTATGGTAATTTTGCTGTTGATTGGCCATTTATGATACTATTGTGCCACTACTTTACTGCCTTATCTTCTGATATATTTGTTTTGTCTTACTATGAATTGTAGGTGGTTCTGTCCGTGGCTAATCATTTACTAACTCATCAATTCTGTCAGTTATTTACTCCTAGACCTTGTTACGGTATGGTATTGTACATTGTATTACACTTACCCAGTCATTGGTCTCCAGTGTCAGGGGTGACCCCCATCTTATCTGTCGGTAACTTTCCTTCCTCATTTTAATATGTTATTAATAAAGCTATTTTTCTAATTTATGTTGAGTGTAGGGTCACTGTATGTGTATATGTATGTGCAGGCAGTGTGCTTTTAGTATAGAGTCAATGCGTGTGTGTGTATATGTGTGCATGCAGTGTGCTTTTAGTGTAGAGTCAATGCGTGTGTGTGTATGCAGTCTGCTTTTAGTGTAGGGTCACTGTGTGTGTGTGCGTATGTGCAGGCAGTCTGCTTTTAGTGTAGAGTCAATGCGTGTGTGTGTGTATGTGTGTGCACGCAGTCTGCTTTTAGTGTAGAGTCAATGCGTGTGTGTGTATGCAGTCTGCTTTTAGTGTAGGGTCACTGTGTGTGTGTGCGTATGTGCAGGCAGTCTGCTTTTAGTGTAGAGTCAATGCGTGTGTGTGTATGCAGTCTGCTTTTAGTGTAGGGTCACTGTGTGTGTGTATGCAGTCTGCTTTTAGTGTAGGGTCACTGTGTGTGTGTGCGTATGTGCAGGCAGTCTGCTTTTAGTGTAGAGTCAATGCGTGTGTGTGTGTACGTATGTGCAGGCAGTCTGCTTTTAGTGTAGAGTCAATGCGTGTGTGTGTATGCAGTCTGCTTTTAGTGTAGGGTCACTGTGTGTGTGTGCGTATGTGCAGGCAGTCTGCTTTTAGTGTAGAGTCAATGCGTGTGCAATACTTAGACTGTGGCTTAGTTACCTGTTCTCATTTTCTTGTACAGGACGCTGCTGGTCCCCGGTTTTTATTACCTCCTGGTAAATTGTTTCTCTGTCTCTCCTCATATCGCCGGTCTATATCACCTCTATCACTATAATCTCTCTCTCTATTACCTCTGTCTCTCCTCTCCCTGAACAGGAGGCTGTTGCTTCTTGCAGTGTTGGGTTAGTGACCTGTTTTTGTATAGTGAACACCACCCTATCCATTGCCATTGGATGATCCAGGAAAGCTGGGTGTCAGCCTCTGACTGTATTGTTAAGTATATTGGTTATCACCCAGTTTTTTTTCTGAGGAAATAAGACAAGAAACATCAGTGTGGTTCAGAACAGAATGGTGACTTTATTCCCTCTGATAAGATCTGTTCCCATTTCTTCACAACATTCCCAAATGAAACATAGCAAAACATTCCCCCTCGATGTGTCTATATAGCTGAACCGTTGCCTTGTGGTGGAGCATTAATCTTCTGTGGTTTTGCAGACCTGTGCCTGGCACTGAATGCCGTACATACAATGAGAAAAGGTTTTTTTTTTGCTTTTGTTCTTCTTCAGGCATCTCAGCTGCAGGAGAGTCATCATCTCATTCACACCTCTGGTGGATCTTGTAGGTGATTCTTCAGCTCCCCACATCCACTCTGTTCTGTATCCCAGTCACAGTCTATCCTGCCAGGGCTGACGCACTATAAGGATAACAGCCGGCTGCCTGCCCCGCTTCTCTGTAGGCTTATAGGCCTAACTCTCAGAGCTAAGAAGGCCCCAGTGCAAAGCAAGAGCCAGGCAGCTAACAGGCACCCAGGACAAAAACAGTCGGCGGCAAGGCCTTCATGACATTTTAAGAATTTGCAAACAAGTTTCAAATAATTTTTGCATGTAGCTGTGCGGTTGCCCCAGCATGACTTTTACTACTGCAGCTGACTGAAGCTCTGTTAGCGGGAATGTGTTCTGTGGAGCAGTGAATCTATACCTCCCAACTGTCCTGGACTGTGGGTCCTGTCGCTCGGTCCTGGTCAGTGGAAGGTATGTCCCGATTCAACTCATCTGCATCCGGATAGGGCGCAGATGAATTGTATACAATGGTGAAGCGGGAGCTATCAGCAGACAGCTCTTGCTTCACCACTGTTCTCCTCACTATGCTCCAGCCCCGGGAGCTGTAGATATGCTGTGATGATGTCACTCACATCGCTCCTGCAGATACCTGAACAGACCAGGAGAAGAGACAGAGCAGCAAGGGAGTGAGGAGACATGAGTAGCAGTGGTTTTATTATGTTAATTTTTTTTTTGGGGGGAGAAGGACATTAGACTGGGAAGAGATACGGTAAAGTGGGGCATTAAACTGGTAGCAGAGATGAAGGGGGGACATTAAATTGGTGGCAGATGAAGGGGGAAATTAAACTGCGCAGATGAAGAGAGACAATAAACTGGTGGTAGTTGAGGGGCAATTAAACTGGGGGAAGATGAAGGGGAACATTAGATTGGTGGCAGATGAAGGGGCACATTAAACTGGGGACAGATAGAGGGGGCATTAAACTGGGGGCAAATGGAAGAGAACAGTAAACTGTGGGGATAGTTGGAGGAGGACACGTCTGTCTCTAGTTGCCCCAACTTAATGTCCCCCTCCAGCTGCTCTAGTTTCATGTCCCCTTTGTTTGCCCTTAGTTAAACTGGGGCATGAGGAGAGGGACTTCATACTGTGGTGCAATTGGAGGGGAAAATTTTAATGTGGGGGCATATAATGTTAGAGTGTCTTTAGGAGCATTATACTGTGAGGGGGCACAAAGAAAAACGGATGAAAATGGGCAGAGCTAAATTTGTTGCGACACTCATTTTGTCCCTCTTTCTGTCCTTTGAAAGTTGGGAGGTATGGTGAGTCACCATATTATCTGATGATAACCAATCTGTCTTGCATGTCTGTTTCATATTTACCCCTTTACCCCTTGTGTCAGTCTGTACCCTGTGGTGTTCTCCTGCTTGCTCCTGATATTGGGCTGTTTGGCAGGTTGCAGCTGTCAGCAACGCACGTTCGGTGTAAATTTTGTCACTGTGGCCCCACACAAAGACACGTGGCTGTGCACAAGGAACATACAAAGGACAGAAAGGTAGCGAGTGAGGAGTTATAACACTGACAAGGCCTTTTCCATTACTGAGAGTGGTGGGTTATTGTAGCTAGAAGTTCTGATGGTTTGATCTCTTTTTATTCCATATTTTTATAGGAGGCAAAGCGTTGAAAAAAATGGGCATTTTGATTTTTCCCCCACTATGCCGCTTACTATATGGGATAAATATTTTTACATTTTAATACTTCAGACATTTTAGAACGCCGGAGACCTAAAGGGATTATATTTATTTTTGTTTATTTTTATATGTGATTTAGGAAAGGGGGATTTGAATGTTTATATATTTTTTTGTGTTTTTTTATATATATATATATATATATATATATATATATATATATATATATATTTACTTTACTTTACTTTACTTTACTTTTATGTTCAGAGTTCTCCCAGGGACCTTTTAACTCTAGGGGTTCTGATCACTCATACTATTTACTGCAATATTAATATATTGCAGTGAATAGTAATATCCATTCACTTCTATTACACGGTGCCTACGTGACCCAATAGCTATGATAACCGCTCTACAGTAGACCGGCTGCCATTATCTTTACAGACCTGGCATCTCCGGTCTCAAGACCCAGGGCCCGTAGCATCCCTCCACTTCTGCCGCTGCAGGAAGCCGGCGGCGGCAGGAGTGGGGCAGTGCATTCGGACTATAAAAGGCACCACCCATTTTCCTCACAAATTTTTGGGGAAAAAAGTGCATCATATAGT